>NC_083112.1:41530214-41830214 GCF_949774975.1 Lagenorhynchus albirostris | reverse complement strand
GGCTCTTCAACAAGTTGTGTTGTGAAAACTGGACAGCTACTTGTAAAAGAATGAGATTAGAACACTCCCTTACACCACACACAAAAATAAACTCAAAATGGATTAAAAACCTAAATGTAAGGCCAGACACTATCAAACTCTTAGAGAAAAACCTAGGCAGAATGCTCTACTACATGAATAACAGCATGATCCTTTATGACTGACCTCCTAGAGGAATGGAAATAAAAACAAAATAAACAAATGGGACCTAATGAAACTTCAAAGCTTCTGCCCAGCAAGGTAAACCATAAACAAGACAAAAAGACAACACTCAGAATAGGATAAAATATTTGCAAATGAAGCAACTGATAAAGGATTAATCTCCAAGATATAGAAGCAGCTAATTCAGCTCAATATCAAAAAAACAAACAACCCAATCCAAAAATGGGCAGAAGGCCTAAATAGACATTTCTCCAAAGAAGATATACAGATTGCCAACAAACACATGAAAGAATGCTCAACATCACTAATCATTAGAGAAAAGCAAATCAAAACCACAATGATTTATCACCTCACACCAGTCAGAATGGCCATCATCAAAAAATTTACAAACAGTAAATGCTGGAGAGGCTGTGGAGAAAAGGGAATCCTCTTGCAGTGTTTGTGGGAATATAGATTGATACAGCCACTATGGAGAACTGTGTGGAGGTTCCTTAAAATTTAATAATAGAAGTACCATACGATCCAGCAATCCCACTACTGGGCATATACCCTGAGAAAACCATAATTCAAAAAGACACATGCACCCCAATGTTGATTGCAACCCTATTTACAATAGCCAGGTAGTGGAAACAACCTAAGTGTCCATCGACACACAAGTGCATAAAGAAGGTGCGGCAGGCTTCCCTGGTGGTGCAGTGGTTGAGAGTCCGCCTGCTGATGCAGGGGACTCAGGTTCGTGCCCCGGTCCGGGAAGATCTCACGTGCCACAGAGCGGCTGCACCCATGAGCCATGGCCAGTGAGCCTGCGTGTCCAGAGCCTGTTGCTCCACAGTGGGAGAGGCCACAACAGTGAGAGCCCCACGTACCACAAAAAAAAAATGTGGCACATATATACAATGGAGTATTACTCAGCCATAAAAAGAAATGAAATTTAGTTATTTGTAGTGAGGTGGATGAACCTAGAGACTGTTATACAGAGTGAAGTAAGTCAGAAAGAGAAAAACAAACACCGTACAGTAACACATATATATGGAATCTAAAATAAAAGATGGCTCTGAAGAACCTAGTGTAGGACATGAATAAATATGCAGATGTAGAAAATGGGCATGAGGATGTCGAGGGGAAAGGGTAACTTGGGACGAGGTGAGAGAGTGGCATGGACACATATACACTACCATGTGTAAAGTAGATAGCTAGTGGGAAGCAGCCACATAGCACAGGGAGATCAGCTTGGTGCTTTGTGTCCACCAAGGGGGGTTGGATAGAGAGGGTGGGAGGGAGACGTTATAGGGAGGATATATGGGGATCTATGTATATGTATAACTGATTCACTTTGTTATACTGCCGAAACTACCACACCATTGTAAAACAATTATACTCCTATAAATATTAAAAAAAAAAGATAAAAAGCAGTATATTGTTATTTGAAAGTATACTTGGATTAGTTGTAAATGTATATTGCAAACTCTAGGACTACCACTAAAATGACTAAAAAAAAATATATATATATATATGTATATCTATCTATCTATTTTTATAAATGATTTGCTAAGAAAAAAAGAAAATGGAGTCATAAAATTGCTCAATTAAAACTACAGAAGTCAAAAATAAATGGAGGGTAAGAATAAAAACAATTATTAAGGGCAATAATCAGAAAAGAGTAAAAAAATATGGTAGATATCAATCCAAATATATAAATTATCACTGTGAACATTATTTGTTTAAATGCACCAATTAAAAGCAGAGATTATCAGAGTTGATCAAAAACAGGACTCAATATATATGGTCTACAAACCTACTTTTAGCATAAGGATACAAACCTACTTTAAGCTTAAAGATATTTTAAACATAAATTAAAAGTGAATAAATGGAGAAACATATATCACAGTAACACTAATCAAAAGAAATCAGAAATAGTTTTATTAATTCCATACAGCAGACTTCAAAGTAAGGAAAGTTATCAGAGATAAAGGGGCCCCTTACATAATGATAAGGAAATTAATTCCCTAGAAAGACATAACAATCCTTAATGTGTATGTGCCTAAAAAAAGTACCAAAGTATGTGAGGAATAAATGATAGAACTTCAAGGAGAAATACATAAATCTACCATTATAGTTGCATGCTTCAACACCATTCTGTCAGAAATGGACAGAAACAGCAGGAAAAGAATATTTAAAGACATAGTTGAACTCAACAATACCATCAATCAATTGGATATAATTGACATCTCTATACTTCTTTATCCAATAGCAGCAGAATACACATTTTTATCAAATTTACCAGGAACATTCAACACAGTAGAGCATATTGTGGGCCAAAGAAAATACCTTAAGAAATTAAAAATAATAAAAATCATATAATGTCTGTTTTCAAACCACAATGGAATTAAACTAAAAAACAATAACAGAAAGATAGCTAGAAAACACTAAAATACGTGTATATTACACAATACACTTCTAAATAACATATCAAAGAAGAAATGTCCAGCAAAATTTTTAAATATTTTGAACTAAAGGAATTAAACACAACATATCAACATTTGGAAGATGCAATGAAAACAATGCTTAGAAGGAAATTTATAGCAGTGAATATGTGTATTAGAAAAGAAGCAAATACTAAGTCAATAATCTAAGCTACCACTTTAGGAAACTAGAAAATAAAGAGAAAATTAAATCCAAAGTAAGCAGAAGAAAAGGAATAATAATAAAAAAGAGCAGAAATCAATGAAATTGGAAAAAAATAATTTATAAATAAATATAATAAAACCAACATTTGAAAAGATTAATAAAATTGGTGTCAGGCTAATCAAGAAAAAAGGGAGAATACAAATTATTAATATCCCAAATGAATGCATATCCCATGGACATTAAAAGGATAATATAGGAATACTAGAATAATTCTGTGCCCTTAATTTGATATCCTAGTGAAATTAACTAGTTTCTTCAAAGACACTATCTGTCAAAGCTCATACAACAAGAAATAGGAAAGTTATACTGACCTATATCTATTTAATAAATAGAATCAACAATGAATAACATTTCAAACTAAAAGCATCAGGCCCAGATTGGTCCAGTGGTGAATTCTATCAAACATTTAAGGAAGAAATTATGCCAATTCCAAATAATCTCTTTCAGAATACTGAAGCAGAGATAATAATTCGTAACTCATTTTCAGATGCTGGCATAATATTTATACCAAATACAGGCAAAAATGTTACAAGAAAAAAATTCTACAGACCAATATCTCTTATTAACATAGGTGTCAAAATCCTCAGTAAAGAACTGGCAAATTGGGCTTCCCTGGTGGCGCAGTGGTTGAGAGTCCGCCTGCCGATGCAGGGGACGTGGGTTCGTGCCTCGGTCCGGGAAGATCCCACATGCCGCGGAGCGGCTGGGCCCGTGAGCCATGGCCGCTGAGCCTGCGCGTCCAGAGCCTGTGCTCCGCAACGGGAGAGGCCACAGCAGTGAGAGGCCCGCGTACCGCAAAAAAAAAAAAAAAAAAAGAACTGGCAAATTGAATCCAATAATTTATAAAAAATAATTATATACTGAAACCAAGTGGAATTTATCCCAGGTACATAAGGCTAGTTCAATATTAAAAAATAAATTAATGTAATCTATCACATCAACAGACTAAAGAAAAAAAATCATATGGTCATATCAGTAGGTGAAGAAAAAGCATTTGTCAAAGTCCAACACACATTCATCATAAAAACTAACCATAATCTAGGAACTGAGGGAAACTTACTCAGTTTGATAAAGAATATCTACAAAATAACTACAGCTAACATCATACCTAATGATGAGAAACTGTGTTCCCACTAAGATCAGGTACAAGATAAGTGTGTCCCTTTTACAACTGCTTTTCAACATTGTGTTCTCAGACCTAAGTAATGCAATATGATAAGAAATGGAAATAAAAGGCATAAAGATTGGGAAGGAAGAAATAAAATTGTCTTTGTTTTCAGATGACATTATATATATATATTTTTTGAAAAAATCCTTATGGAAGTAATAAACAATTATAGCATGGTTATAGTACACAAGGTTCATATACAAAAGTTAATAACTTCCTTATACAGCAACAATGAACAAAGTAAAATTGAAATTAAAATCACAATACCATGTGCATTAGCACCTGAAAATGAAATACTTAGGAAAAATATACCAAAGTATATACAAGATATGTTTGAGGAACTACAAAACTCTAATGAATGAAATCAAAGATCTAAATAAATGGGGAGATATTCCATATTCATTGATAGGAAGTCTCAATATCGTCAAAAGGTCAGTTCCCAAACTGAACTGCAGATTCAGTGCAATACCAGTCAGAATGCCAAGTTATTTTGTGGCTATCAACAAATTGATGCTAAAGTTTATATGGAGAGGCAAAAGACCCAGAATAACCAATAATATTTTGTTAACTATTGTTATTTAAGGACAAGAAAAATGTTGGAGGACTGACACTACCCAACTTCAAAACTTAATATAAAGCTATAGTAATCAAGATTGTGTAGTATTGGTAGAAGAAAATGCAAATAGATCAGTGGAACAGAATTTAAAAGCCCTGAAATAGACCTAAATAATATATTGTCAACAGATATTTGACAAAGGAACAAAAGCAATAAAATGGAACAAAGGCAGCCTCTTCAACAAATGTTGGAACAACCTGACATCCACATGCCAAAAAAAAAAAGACTCTAGACACAGACATCACACCCTTCACAAAAATAAACTAAAAATAGCTTACAGGACTAAATGTAAAATGCAAAACTATAAAACTCTCAGAAGATAAAACAGGAGAAATCCTAGATGAACTTGAATGTGATGTTAAATTTTTTTTTTCTAGCATAAATTCGATTTTACTAGAAAAAAATTCTATGGAGGAAATAAAGTGGGAATACAAGTTCAAGGAGGAAAAAGGAGCAATGTAAAATTTCAAATGTTAAATGAAAACTGATGGACTTCCCTGGTGGCGCAGTGATTAAGAATCTGCCTGACAATGCAAGGGACACAGGTTGAATCCCTGGTCCAGGAAGTTCCCACATGCTGTGGAGCAACTAAGTCCCTTGTGCCACAACTACTGAGCCAGCACTCTAAAGCCTGCGAGCCACAACTACTGAAGCCAGCATGTCACAACTACTGAGCCTGTGTGCCACAACTACTGAAGCCTGCGTGCCTAGAGCCCATGCTCCGCAACAAAATAAGCCACGACAATGAGAAGCCCACACACTGCAACAAAGAGTAGCCCCGGCTCACCACAACTAGAGAAAGCCCACGCACAGCAACAAAGATCTAACAGAGCCAAGAATAAATAAATTAATTAATTAAAAAAGAATCTGCCTGCCCATGCAGGGGACACGGGTTCAAGCACTGGTCCCTGGTCCAGGAATATCCCACTTACTGTGGAGCAACTAAGCCTATGCACCACAACTACCGAGCCTGAGTACCAAAACTACTGAGGCTGAGCTCTAGAGCACATGAGCCACAACTACTGAAGTGTGTGCACCAAAATGAGAAGCCCGTGCACTGCAATGAAGAGTAGCCCCCGCTCGCCACAACTAGAGAAAGTCCCCCATGCAGCAAAGAAGACCCAACGCAGCCAAAAATAAATAAATTTATATTTTAAAAAACCCTATATATATATTAAAAAACTGGTTCATGTATTCTTTTCAAAGGATGAGGGAAATCAAATCACTATGGTATTTAGATTTCACTGCAGATTTAAATGCCTGATGCAACAGTTTTATTTTTTAAATGTCAATATTTACAATTAACCAGAAATCATATCCTTTGAAATTTTCAGAGAAAAAAGTTTTGCAATCTAAAAATGGGAGAGTGGTTAGTTTTCAAAAGAAAGCTAAGCTCACTGCTACTGCTGGCCTGCCTTCAGACCTAACGGCTAAGTGAGGTTCTGAACCCTTTAGCGAGATTACTCAGGAGGACACATTCAGACCTTGCTCAAAAGACAGAAGAGGATCTGGTGGGAATTTAGGGCTCTAAGGAAGAACAACCCCAACTGGCTTGTCCACTTTCTATCATCAGCTAGATCTCTAGCATTTCATCATGTCTCCACACCTGTCTGCACCCTACAAAATCCATCTGATTTATTTAGGCAAAATCTGCATAGCTGGCCCCCCAAAAACCATATGCAAAGGCTTCCATTTCCTCAACTTTAAAACTAGGACTTAATATCAAAGTTCATTCAGATGACTATTTCCCCATTACTGGGAGAGAAACATCTTTGAAAACTTCGTAAACACACTCAGTGCCAGAGGCGCCAACACCTCCATTTGGGAAACTAGGAGGTGGAGGAAAACAGGGAGTCGTGCTGCCCTCTTCATCAATGCATGGGTGGGAATTCCATGCCTCCAAATTTTCATATGATCAAACAGAGTCAGAAAGGCACTCAAGATCACACAACTAGAAGTAGCAGAGGCTGGATTCAAAATCAAACTTATATTTGACCACAAAGTTCTGAAGTGCAGTAGCTTTGGACTGAACCAGAGTTTGAATTCAATTTCCACCGCATTCTAGTTATAAACCTTTCTTGGTTTCCACAGCTGTAAAACACGGAAAACGTCACCTTACTTAGTAGGGTTGCTGTCAAGGCAATGAGCCATGGAGGTAAAATAGTATGTGCTCAATAAACTGTAACCAAGGCTTGAAATAAAGGCACGTACTCTACTACACCACACAGCACGACTGGTGTGCCCAGAGCCTGGCCCTGGGACACAATACCTCCACCTCCAGGGTGGATCCAGCTCTCCAGGCAGGGTGGCCTGGGCACCAAAGAGAGCAATGCAACCCGGGGGCCGCCACTCGGCCTTCCCCCTCCCCCAGGCCCGGCTGCTCCCTCTTGCCCATGCAGCGCACTACGTACCCAGGGCCTCTGACCTGGCCTTGCCCGCCGTGGCTCACCCCATCTCAGAGGCACTCACTGGGTGGCTCGTGGAGGGCAGGTGAGGCCTCAGGAGTGCACACACGTGGACCAGATGTCTGGCCAGCAGCAGATATTAACTTTTCAGATAAAACACCAAAGCCACAGTCCACAGTCCAATAACTGATAAGCTGGAGATTATTAAAATTAGAAATTTCTTCTCTGTGAAAAACAATGTGAAAAGAATGAGAAGATGGGCTTCCCTGGTGGTGCAGTGTTTGAGAGTCTGCCTGCCGATGCAGGGGACACGGGTTCATGCCCCAGTCCAGGATGATCCCACATGCCATGGAGTGGCTAGGCCTGTGAGCCATGGCTGCTGAGCCTGCACATCCAGAGCCTGTGCCTGTGCTCCGCAACTGGAGAGGCCACAACAGTGAGAGGCCCGTGTACCGCAAAAAAGAAAAGTCACAGGCTGAGAGAAAATGTATGAAAAAGGCACTTCTGATAAAGGACTGTTATCCAAAATATGCTAAGGAATCTTAAAAACAATAATAAGAAAGCGACCTAATTAAAACATGGACTTTTACAAAATAATATATATATATATATATATATACACACACATGTATATGTGCCAATAAGCATAGAGAATGATGTGTCACAGCATATCATCAGGGAAATGCAAATTAAAACAATAATGAAATACATTACACACCTATTAGAATGGCCAAAACCTGGAACATTGACATGGCCAAAACCTGGAACACTGACAACACCAAATGCTGATAAGGGTGTGCAGCAATAGGAATTCTCATTCATTGATGGCAATGTAAAATGTTACAGCCACTTTGGAAGACAGTTTAGCAGTTTCTTAGAAAACTGAACATACTCTTACTATATGATCCAGGAATCATGCTCCTTCATAGCAACACAAATGAGTTAAAATTTTATGTCCACACAAAAGCTTGCACATGGATGTTTATAGCAACTTTATTCATAATTGCCAAAAAAACAAACAAGATGCCCTTTAGTAGGTAAATAGACAGACCTGTGGTACATCCATATAAGGAAATATTATTCAGCACAAAAAGAAATAAGCTATCTTTGTGTCCTTGGGATAAATCCAACAATACCATGGTGTATGGTCCTTTTTATATATTTTTGGATTCGGTTTGCTAATATACTGTTGAGCATTTTTGCATCTACATTCATCAAAGGCATTAGCCTGTAATTTTCTTTTTGGTAGTATTTTTGCCTGGTTTTGATATCAGGGTGATGGTGACTTTGTACAATGAATTTGGGAGTGTTCCATCCTCTTCAACTTCTTGCAATAGTTTGCATAAAATAGGTATTGTCCCTTTATTTGTTTGGCAAAACTCTCCTGTGAAGCCATTCACTCTTGGACTTTACTGGGAGATTTTTTTTTTCTTTTTATTACAAGTTAAATTTTGTTATTGTATCAGTCTATTCAAATCATCTGTTTCTTTTTGGTTCAGTCTTGGCAGATAGGACGTTTGTAGAAATTTGTCAATTTCTTCTAGGTTGTCCAATTTGTTGTCATATAATTATTCATAGTATTCTCTTAAGATTTTTTTGTAGCTCTGTGGTATTAGTTATTATTTCTCTTCTTTCACTTCTTATTTTGTTTATTTGGGTACTCTCTCTTTCCATCTTGGTGAACCTTGCTAAAGTTTATGAATTTTGTTTATCTTTTCAAAAAACCTGATCTTAGTTTTACTGATTATTTTTCTATTGCGTTTCTGATCTCTATTTTAGTTATTTTCTCTGTAATCCTTCCTTCTGCTGACTTTGGGCTTTGTTTGTTCCTCTTTTAATTTTTAATTCCTTTGGTTGATAGATTAGGTTGTTTATTTGAGATTTTTCTTGCTTCTTGAGGAAGACTGTTGCTATAAACTTCCCTCTTAAAACTGCTTTTGCTGCATCCTATAGATTTTGGAGTACTGTGTTTCCATTTTCATTTGCCTTTAGGTATTTTATGATTTTTCTTTGATTTATTTATGGACCGATTGATTTTTCTCTTTTAGTAGCATGATGTTTAGTCTCCACGTATTTGTCCTTTTCCCATTTTTTCTGTAGTTTCATACCGTTGTGGTCAGAAAAAATGCTTAATATAATTTCTGTTTTCTTAAATTTGTTGAGACTTGTTTTATGGCCTAGCATGTGATTTCTTCTGGAGAACATTCATTGTGAACTTAAAAAATATGTATTCTGCTGTTTTTGGATATAATGTCCTGTAGATATCTATTATATCCAACTGGTCTAATGTATCATTTAGGACCACTGTTGCCTTATTGATTTTCTGTATGGATGATATGCCCATTGATGTAGTGGAGTGTTAAAATCCCCTACTATTATTATATTATTGTCAATTTCTCCCTTTATGTCTGTATTTGCTTTATATATATAGGTGATCCTGTATTGGGTGCACATATGTTAATGAGTGTAATATCCTCTTCTTTTATTGATCCCTTTATTATTATCCAATGCCCTTATTTGTCTTTTGTTGAGTATTGCCACCTTTGCTCTCTAAAAACAAGAAAAAAACAGTATAATAAAGATATATGAAAATCAAATGGTAGTGTGATGGGTAGTTTCTAAAACTTACATAGATACTAAATTTAATTACAAATGGTAAGAACTTAAACATATGCAGAGTTATTGATAAGTAATACTCAGAAGTGGAAATTTAAATGTCCAGAGTACATGAAAACTCACTGAATTTTTTTAGTGTTCAGAAAAATGCAAACTAAAGTAACTGAGCCATAACTACTTAACTCTCAAAGTACAATAATTTGATGGCTGAAAAATTAAGTGTTAGCATGAATGTATGCTAAAGTTCACTCTCATTGACTGCCCCAGAAATGTGAACTTCAACAAATATGTTGGAGTGTGTCTTTTTAATATTTGTAAAGTAACAAATAATGCATACCCTTTGACCTACTTCTCTCATCTCTGGAAACCAAATATACACACAGAGACAGCACAAACGCATCCATATACCCAGGGCATGCTACAAGAAAATTCATTACAGCACTTTTGAGGGAGAAAAATAAACTTAAAATTTATCTAAATGCCAATCATTAGTGAAAAGACTGAAATGATTATAGAAAATCCTTACTATTGAGTACTAAGCCATTGTACAAAAGATTGAATTATTTAATTTTTAACTCAAGGAGTTGTGTTTTCATGATATAGTAATGAGTGGGAAAGCAAGCTTTAAGCAAATTTTTATTGTTTGTTACCTTTGAGTTATACAAGTAGATTATATTATTTTTATAACACACACAATAGTATGAGCAAGAAAAATACTGTAATAAGGAAAAAATATATGAGTGTTTTAGAGGTCAGGGAAACAAAATGAAGTAAAGTGAAAAAATACACTTTACATGGTGCTAATTAAAATATAGAATGTAACATAGTTAACATAAGAAAAAGATAAAATTGTACCTAAATATAACATATTTATGATTTCATTTTAAGGAAATAAAATAAATATGTGCAAGAAGTTTACATAGATAAATATAACAACATTGATTAAATTATAGAGTGCAATTATGAGCAAATTGTAAAATACTATTTCTAACAAACAATAATAAGTAATTTACATACTCAATATCCTATGTGGCACACTTGCATTGTTCCAATTTAAATTTACTTCAAAAACCTTAACAAACACACACACACACACACACACACACACACACATTCTTGTATGCAGTGAGCAACTTACATTTTCTTTATATACAATAACCACTCCCATAGAAATAACTTTGCTGATGCTGTGTACTCTCAGATATATAACCTGATAATCCTTTGGTGAAATTAAAATATTATAACCCCTCCTATGTCCATTCATGTAGCATACTGTTACTTTTAATTTATTTACCTTTCGGTGGTGAATTTGACATCTTCTAAATTCATAAAATACTTTGTAAAAAGAGTCATTTATTGTATTTCTTAATGACTTATTTTACAGTTAGGGTTATTCTTTATTGTTCAAGTCTTCTTGTTGGTTAAGATATATTCCCTTTTGTAATTTTTAAATTTGTGTTTATAGCTTTGACTAAGCTGAAACTACTGGACCACAACAAATATATCTAGAAAATATATATATATACATATACACACATGTATATACAAAGTAAGCCGAGAAAGAAAGATTGAGATCAACTGGAAGAAATATCATAAACCTTCTGTAGACAAAGGTAAGTTTTAAAAAGTTTGGAATAAGATAATTACCATTTAAAATGTGTTTCCAATAAACTGTTTAATAAATTGTTTTCACATTTACAGAGTTTATCATAGTTACCATTTCATTATTTACAATATATTGATTAACTCAATCAAAATTGAAAATGTGGTGAAGGAATAAAGACAGTAGCCCTCAACTATAGTTCTAATTTTGGATCAGAATACTTAATATAGAAGAAAATTTTTCTTTTGTGTGCTTGCTATCCTGTTTCATATTTAAAACTAACTTTAAGATGTTTATAAATATAATCTGACCTAATATAGTACAGTATATTTGAAGATATTTCTCCTATATTGCTATTGCTTGAAGGCGACTGAATCAGTACTTAGATAAAATTGTAATGATGTTGTAAGAAAGCTAAAAAGAATTTTCATTTAAAATTATATGAAATGCTTCTCACTTGTAAACAATTATATAGGTAACATTCATTCAAATATGATGAGGTATAATCAATATTAATAAGCTTGATTTACATTTCATGGTGTAAAGCTTTGATCTTACTTTTGAGTATTTTTCTGAAATGGAAATTGCTAAAGTGTCAAGATAAAATAATGTGGAATACTCTTCTTGACAAAAGTTGTCCTTATTTATATTTAACTCAGTGGAAACACTACATTACCTTGTTAAATAGGATAAGCTCTGGAGGCAGACAAGCCAGGTCAAATCTCTTTTACCATTGAAAAACATCATAACCAGGTGCAAATTATTTACTCTGTGTGCCATAGATTCTTGATCTGAAAAAGGTAATGTTTTTATAAATATTAATCAAAACATGTCATTGTAAAGCTTGAACAACTAAACCTAGCAAGCCTGGCATATAAGGGCTTGTTAGATTTTCTATTAAATATATGCAGATTTTACACACAAGCTCACATATATACACACAGAAAAAGATATGAAGTGCTAAATTAAAAAAAAATTATTTGGAGTATAATTGCTTTACAAGGTTGTGTTAATTTATGCTGTACAGTGAAGTGAATCAGCTATATGTATACATATATCTCCTCCCACTTGGATATCCCTCCTCTCCTGTCCCACCCATCTAGGTCATCACAGAGCACTGAGCTGAACTCCCTGTGCTATACTGTGGGTTCCCACTAACTATCTATTTTACACATGGCAGTGTATATATGTCAAACCTAATCTCCTAATTCATCCCACCTTCCCCTTCCGACCCTGTGTCCACAAGTCCATTCTCTACATATGTGTTTCTATTCCTGCCATGCAAATATGTTATCTGTAACATTTTTCTAGAGTCCACATATATGCATTAATATATGATATTTGTTTTTCTCTTTCTGACTTACTTCACTCTGTAAGACAGACTCTAGGTTCATCCACATCTCTACACATGGCCTAATTTTTATTCTTTTTATGGCTGAGTAATATTCCATTGTATACATGTATCACATCTTCTTTATCCATTAATCTATAGATTGGCATTTATATTGCTTCCATGTCCTGGCTATTGTAAATAGAGTGTGAAGAACATTGGGATACATGTGTCTTTTTGAATTATGGCTTTCTCAGGGTATATGTCCAGTAGTGGGATTGCTGGGTCATATGGTAGTTCTATTTTCAGTTTTTTAAGGAACCTCCATACTGTTCTCCATAGTGGCTGTATCAATTTACATTCCCACCAACAGTGCAAGAGGGTTTCCATTTCTCCACACCCTTTCCGGCATTTATTGTTTGTATATTTTTTGATGATGGTCATTCTGATTTGTGTGAGGTGATACCTCATTGTAGTTTTGACTTGAATTTCTCTAATAATTAGTGATGTTGAGCATCTTTTCATGTGCTTCTTGGCCATCTGTGTGTCTTCTTTGGTGAAATGTCTATTTAAGTCTTCCACACATTTTTTGATTGGGTTGTTTGTTTTTTTAATATTGAGCTGCACGAGCTGTTTGTGTATTTTAGAGATTAATCCTTTGTCCATTCCTTTGTTTCCAAATATTTTCTCCCATTCAGCACATTGTCTTTTTGTTTTGTTTATGGTTTCCTTTGCTGTGAAGAAGATTTTAAGTTTAATTAGGTCCCATTTGCTTATTTTTGTTTTTATTTTCTTTATTCTAGGTGGTGGGTCATAGAAGACCTTGCTGTGATTTATGTCTAAGAGAGTTTTCCTATGTATTTCTCTAAGAGTTTTACAGTGTCTCATCTTACATTTAGGTATTTAATCCATTTTGAGTTTATTTTTGTGTATGGTGTTAGGAAGTGTTCTAATTTCACTCTTTTACATGTAGTTATCCAGTTTTCCCAGCACCTTTCATTGAAGCAGCTGTCTTTTCTCCATTGTATAGTCTTGCCTCCTTGGTCATCAATTAGGTGACCATAGGTGCGTGGGTTTATCTCTGGGCTTTCTATCCTGTTCCTTTGATTTATATTTCTGTTTTTGTGCAAATAACATACTGTCTTGATTACTAGCTTTGTAGTATATTCTGAAGTCAGGGAGCCTGCTTCCTCCAGCTCCATTTTTCTGTCTCAAAATTGATTTGGCTTTTCAGGGTCTTTTGTGTTTCCCTACAAAGTGTAAAATTTTTGTTCTAATTCTGTGAAAATTGCCATTGATAATTTGATATGGATTGCATTGAATTTGTAGATTGCTTTGGGTTATATAGTCATTTTGACAATATTGATTCTTCCAATAAAAGAACATGGTATATCTATCAATCTCTTTGTGTAATCTTTGCTTTCTTTCATTGGTGTTTTATAGTTTTATGAGTACAGGTTTTTTGCCTCCTTAGGTAGGTTTATTCTTAGGTATTTTATTCTTTTTGTTGAAATGGTAAATGGGACTGTTTCCTTAATTTTTCTTTCTGATCTTTCGTCATTAGTGTATAGGAATGCAAGAGATTTCTGTACATTAATTTTGTATCCTGCAATTGTAGCTCTTCTAGTCTTCTGGTGGCATCTTTAGGATTTTCTATGTATAATATCGTGCCATCTGCAAACAGTGCCAGTTTTACTTCTTCTTTTCCAATTTGTATTCCTCTTATTTATTTTTCTTCTCTGATTGCAGTGGCTAGCACTTCCAATACTATGTGAATAATAGTGGTGAGAGTGGATGTCCTTGTCTTTTTCCTGATCTTAGAGGAAATGCTTTCAATTTTTCACCATTGAGAATGATGTTTGCTGTGGATTTTTTATATGACCTTTATTATGTGAAGGTAGGTTCCCTCTATGCTCACTTTCTGGAGAGTTTTTATCAAAAATGGGTGTTGAGTTTTGTCAACAGCTTTTTCTGCATCTATTGAGGTTATCATTTGGCTTTTATTCTTTAATTTGTTAATATGTTTCATCATATTGACTGATTTGTGTATATTGAGGAATCCTTGCCTCCCTGGGATAAATCTCACTTATTCATGATGTATGATTTTTTAAAGAGTTGTTGGATTCTCTTTGCCAGTATTATGTTGAGGATTTTTGTGTCTATGTTCATCAGTTATATTGGTCCATAATTTTCTTTTTTTTGTGATATCTTTGTCTGGCTTTAGTATCAGGGTGATGGTGGCCTTGTCAAACGAGTTTGGGAGTGTCCCTCCTTCTGAAAATTTTTGGAAGAGTTTGAGAAGGATGGGTGCTTAACTCCTCTCTCAGTGTTTGATAGAATTCACCTGTAAAGCCATCTGGTCCTGGACTTTTGCTTTTTGGAAGACTTTTAGTTACAGTTTCAATTTTATTACTCATGACTGCTCTGTTCATATTTTCTATTCTTCCTGGTTCAGCCTTGGAAAGTTGTACATTTCCATGGACTTTTCCATTTCTTGCAAGTTGTCCATTGTATTGTCATATTGTAGTTTGTAATAGTCTCTTATTATCCTTTGTATTTCTGTGGTGTCAGTTGTAATTTCTCCTTTTCCATTTCTAAATTTATTGATTTCATTCCTCTCCCTTTTTTCTTGATGAGTCTGCCTAAAAGTTTATCAATTTTGTTCATCCTCTCAAAGAACCAACTTTTAATTTTATTGATCTTTCTTACTGTTTTCTTCCTTTCTATTTCATTTATTTAGGCTCTGATTTTTATGATTTCTTTTCTTGTACTAACTTTGGTTTTCGTTGTTCTTCTTTTTCTAGTTGCTTTATGTGTACAGTTAGATTTTTTATTTGAGATTTTTCTTTTTTATTAAAGTGAACTTGTATTGCTATAGACTTTCCTCTTAAAACTGCATTTGCTGCATCCCATAGGTTTTGGATTGTTGTGTTTCCATTGTCATTTTTTTCTAGGTATTTTTAAAATTTCTTCTTTGATTTCTACTGTGATCTCTTGGTTGTTTAGCAGTGCACTCTTTAGCTTCCATGTGTTTGTGTTTTATACAGTTTTTTTCCCTGTAATTGATTTCTTATCTCATAGCATTGGGGTTGGAAAGAAGGGTTGATACAATTTCACTTTTCTTAAATTTTCCAAAGTTTGATTTGTGACCCAGGATGTGATTTATCCTGGCAAATGTTCTGTGTGCACTAGAAAAGAAAGTGTATTCTTCTGTTTTCGGGTGGAGTGTCCTATAAATATCAGTTAAGTCTAGCTGGTCTATTGTGTCATTTAGAACTTGTGTTTCCTTATTTATTCTCTGTCTGGATGATCTGTCCATTGGTGTAAGTGTGGTGTTAAAATCCCCCACTATTATTTTGATACTTTCAATTTCCCCTTTTATGGCTGTTAGCATTTACCTTATGTATTGAGGTTCTTCTATGTTGGGTGAATAAATATTTATTATTGTTATATTTTCTTCTTAGATTGATTCCTTGAACATTATGTAGTGTCCTTCTTTATATCTTATAAGTCTTTATTTTAAAGTCTATTTTATCTGATATGAGTATTGTTACTCCAGCTTTCTTGTGATTTCCAGTTGCATGGAACATCTATTTCCATCCCCTCACTTTCAATCTCTATGTGTCCCTACATCTGAAGTGGTCTCTTGTAGATAGCATATATAATGATCTTGTTCTTGTTTCCATTTGACCAGTCTGTGTCTTTTGGTTGGAGCATTTAATCAATTTACATTCAAGGTGATTATTTATATTTATTTTCATATTATAATTTTCTTAATTGATTTGGGTTTGTTTTTGCGGGTCTTTTTCTTCTTTTGTGTTTCCCAGCTAGAGAAGTTCCTTTAGCATTTGTCATAAGGCTGGTTTGGTGGGGCTGAAATCACTTAGCTTTTGCTTGTCTGTAAAGCTTTTGATTTCTCAGTCGAATTTGAATGAGATCCTTGCTGGGAAGAGTAACCTTGGTTTAGTTTTTTCCCTTTCATCACTTTAAATATATCCTGTCACTCCCTTCTGGTCTGCAGAGTTTCTGCTGAAAAATCATCTGATAACTTTATGGGGATTCCCTTAATGTTTTTTATTGCTTTTTCCTTGGTGTTTTACTGGTTTTATTCTTTGTATTTAATTTTGATATTTTGATTAATATGTGTCTCAGCATGTTTCTCCATGGATTTATCTTGTATGGAACACTTTGTGCTTCCTGGACTTGACTGGCTCCTTTCCCATGTTAGGGAAGCTTTTGATTATAACCTCTTCAAATATTTTCTAGACCCTTTCTCTTTCTCTTCTTCTTTAGGGATTCCTATAATTTGAATGTTGGTGGTTTAATGTTGTCCAAGAAGTTTCTGTGACTGTCGTCAATTCTTTTTATTCTTTATTCTTCTCACAGCTGCTTCAGTTATTCTGCTATTGATTCCTTCTAGAGTATTTCTAATTTCAATTATTGTGTTATTCATCACTGTTTGCTCTTTAGTTCTTCTGTGTCCTTTTTAAATGTTTCTTGTATTTTCTCCATTCTATTTCTGAGATTTTGGATCATCTTTATTATCATTACTCTCAATTCTTTTTCATATAAGTTGCCTATTTCTTCTTCATTTATTTGGTCTTGTAGGATTTTACCTTGCTTCTTTGTCTATTACATATTTATCTGTCATCTCATTTTTTCAATGGGTGGTTCTGTATTCCTATCTTACTTCTTATTTGACCTGAGGTATCCAGCACTGGAGTTTGCAGGCAGTTGGGTAGAGCCAGGTCTTGGTGCTGTTATAAGGAACTCTGGGAGACCTCATTCTGATGAATATTCCCTGCTGCCTGAGGTTCTCTCTTAACCCAGCAGTTTGGACTTGGGGTTTCAACTGTGGGAGCTCAGGCCTGACCCCCAGCCTGGGAACGAAGAACACACAAGCTGCATGGCATGACAAGAGAAAATAGAAAAAAAGTTGCAGTACTATAATAAAGAATAAAACTTAAAATAAAATTAGAAAAATAAGAAATATATTAGAAGAAATAAAAACACGAGTGAACCAACTGCAACAAGGTAAAACAGAACCAGAAAAGAAAAAAGAAAAAAAAAAAAGATGAAGCCAAAATAAGCAGAACAACAACAAAGTATAAGAAATAAATTAGAGAAATAAAAAAAATATATTAGAAAACAAACATAAATGAATCAAGAACAAGGTAAAAGAGAACCACAAACTAAAAAACAAACAAAAATATTCCGGGAAAGACCTTGGCTGTAGAGGGTGGTGCTTAGGTGGGTCCAGAACTTAGGCATGGGCGGGATGTAGATTTGGAGTGGGGCCTAGGCATGTGATGTTTAAGCATTGGGCGGAGCCTAGGCTCAGGACCAGTGCAACAGGGAAAGGCAGCATGGCCTGAGGGAGACCCCAGAGTGCCTTGGAATGGGTGTGGAGTTTGGGAGTTTGGAGGTAAGGCCTTGGGTGGGGGTGTGTGGGTGGAGTTTAAGCCCAGCACAGTTGGAGTGGGTCCCAGAGTGTACCATGTACTGGTAAGGCCCTGGGTGAGGGTGTGGGGCAGGGCTTATGCTCAGTGCAACCAGAGGGAGTCTCCAAGGATGGAGGATCTGACCTGGGAGACCAACAGATTCCCCACTGCCCAAGTGGACAAGGGAAGTGCTACCCATGATCCCTTCCATTCCTCCACTATCCTGAGGGTCTCTCCTATACCCATTGATCCCTTAACTGTAGTGGGCCCCACAAAGTGTGGGAACCCCTTCCCCCTCAAGCCACCCCTCAGGGGCACTGGTCCCATCCATTGGAGCCTTTACTTTTCCTCCCCATCACTCCCTCAGGACCCACGTGGCTGGAGGGTGCCTCAGTGGGCAGAGGAACAGGGAAGGGTGTTCAGCAGGCTCCCTGGGTGAGCAGGGGAAATGTTACCCATGTTCTGTTCTGATCCTCTGCCCTCCTGATAGCCTCCCTGTTTCCCCCTTTGGGAGTGGGAACCCCTCGTCTCCTCCAGCCGCCACTCAGGGTCATCCCACCTCCACTTCTCTTCCTCCCTTAGTCCCCTCACATCTTATCCAGTCACTTGGGGTTCTCCCATCCCCTTAGGTGCCCATGGCCCCCTTCTAGCACCTGGTAGGTGCCTTAGTTGTGCAGAGACGTGAACTCCACATCCTCCTAGTTTGCCATCTTGACTCCGCCCCCCTTGCTAAATTTATTCATCATTAGCTTATCACTCTTTCTTATCTGTAACTTTATGAGTTAATTTCAGTATATCTGGAACCGTCAGACAAAATCCTGGTTAAACCACATTTTCTCAGCAAGTTTCTTGGCTTCACGAGAAGTTGGTGAGTTTTGGAAAATTTCTACTGTATTGTACTTGAAAAGTTTGTCTCTAAACTGTTTGTTACTTGTAATGAAAAAAAAAGTGCTACCAGTGTTAGTTTATGTTCTTCAAGAAGCAGATTCTAAAGGATCATTACACATGTGAGGGATTTATAGGATGAAATACCAGGGAATATTAAAGAGGTGGAAGGGAAATAGCTAAGGAAAGCCTTCAGACTATGATGCTGGTCTAAAATCTGTGAAAGGACAAGGAAGGACGTTTGGGCAAATCTTAGATGACAGTGCAATTCTAAGTAAGCTTCAGACAATATAAGGGTTAAACTCTCCCATTAGAGTGGTTCCTGTTTGAACAAAAAGATACTTTGTGCTCAGGTTTTTTGTTTGCTTGTTTGTTTGTTTTTCTGGGAGCATGTGTTCTTTGTGTGTACACTGTGGTGTATCCAGAGGCATTTAGCTAGTAGTATCAATCAATTTTCCTCTATGCACTAGAAGATTTCATCAGTGTATTTATATGGATATTACACCAACATTCTTCATTTTATGTCAAACAAAATCCAACTCATAAGCACAAGAAATAAATATTATAAGATATTTAACTGAAAAACTCGGAGGCAGTGATATATCCTCTTTAAAATAGTTAACAAAACCAAATAATGGATTAACAAAAATAATCACAAATAGATTAATTAATGCTAGAAAATAAAATAATATTAGGATCACATTGAGTTCAAAAGGAAAATAAATGGTTTAATATATTGTATCAATAAAAACAGAAAAAAGAAGCATTGGTAAAATTCAGTATCATTTCATGATAAAACACTTGAAAAATGTAAAAATAGAGGCAAGTTCCCTTAACCTGATGAGAACAGCATCAGAAACCCTGTATTACATAAGACATTAGAGAATGTTAATTTATTTAAAAATCAAGAATAAGAAAATAAAAATACTGATTATTATAACTCCTACCCAATAATGCACTGAGAAAGTTAAAAAAGGTGATAATTTTTTTAATTAGAAAGGAACTGTTAATATTAAATAATTATATAACTTCCTCCCTTGAGAAACATTAGAGAATCTACAGATAAATGAATTAATAAGACAGATTAGTCATTTTATATTTTTTGTATTAAAAATATCAATAAAAAAACAATTTTTCATTTCATTACATTGAGACAGCTCAGTAACTTAATGTGTAAAATCTTGTTTACAATAGCTACAAAATGATAATCTGTAAGTAATCTAAAAAATGTGTGCAAGACTTCCTGAGAAAAATAATGTAATTAAAGAACTCAATTTTATAAATATGTCCATTCTTTCCATATTGGTTTGTAGATTCAATGCAATTCATTCAAAATCCAAATTAAATTGGTGTGCATGTGTGTGTGTGTGTGTGTGTGTGTGTGTGTGCACTTTCAACCTAACTCTAAAATATAACTTGGTATATAACACTTCATATAAAATATTTGTGTCATTGCATATCATTGTAGAAAGCCACATGTTTTACTAATGATGTTAGAAAAATGATTATCCTTGGGGGATAGAAGAAAAAATGCATGTATATCTCATACCACCACAGTAAAACCAGTTTCAGATTAATAAAACCTTAAATGAAAATGATAAAGAAATTTTTAAAAAATTCAGTGATGTGTCAGAGTGTTTCAGGAAATTGTCCAAGATCATAAAGACTTAATAAAAAGTTTTATTGATTAAATGTGAGATTAAAAGAATATTAGCTAAAAGAGTCCAGTGATATATAAACAAATATAATGTATAAAATATCATGGTCAAGTTGTTCTAATGTCTCAGAGGACTCAATATTGTACACATATCTATCTCCAAATTCATCTCAAAAATTAATACCATCTATTCAAAAATCTCAGAAGATCAAATGATAGAGGAAGCTGAGAACAGCAAGATGATATTTACAGATAAAAGTATTTAAATAGAATATAAGAATTCCTAAAACTAAAATAAGACTGAAAACTCAATGTAAAATAGATGAAAGGTGTCTGGTAATTCTTAAAAAAGAAAGCAAAAATGTTTAAAATGCATGTTAAAAAAATTTACAATAGCTTGTTAACAGAAATGTAAATTAAACAGCAGCAAAATTTCAGCATATATCCACCTCAATATTCAATATTATAAAGAATAAGTATATGGGTATTTTTAACATCTTTATGGAAGTATAATTGTTTTACAATGGTGTGTTAGTTATCTATTTTACATTTGGTAGTGTATATATGTCAATAAATATATGGTTTTGATGATAATTTGAAACAACTGATTTCATTACAATTTTCCCATGAAGTTGTAAATTGGTACAAATATTTCATAAAAAATTTGTCCAGTATTTGTTAAATCCTAATGTGTACATATACTATGCTCCAGTAATTTTATAATTATGTGGGATTCCACTCCCAATAGTAATGTTATATATGTGTACCAAACAATACGTGCAAAAATATACATAGCAAGATTTTTCTACTTAAAAGAACTTGAAACAACCAAAATATCAATCAGTACTAGTAGTAAAATATAAATAGAGGCTCGTTCATACTGTTTAATTTTATATAGAAATGAAAAATTAACAATTACAGCATCATGAAAACATATTTAAAAGCAGTAAAATTATTCTACTGTACTAGAAATATTGGTATTGTTCAGCTTTGATGTATCATGTCTAGGAAAGTGCACAGGAAAGTTTTTGGTAAATTTCAAAATAATGTGTAAAAATTAATAAACAGAAACCTCATTTAAATAGAGTTTGGAGGTCGGAAGGGAGAGTTTGCAGGCCCTGCAATAATACCAGAGCACAACACAAATAAGAAAGACTTCTCTTCTTTCCTGGCATGTTTTCTGCCAGTAAAAAAAAATGAACTATGTTTACTATAGCCCTCCCAACTTCCTTTTCCCTCTATAAAAGTGTTCTTTTTCTCTTGTCATGTGGGAATTTGCACATGGCTTGCCATGGTTGCAAACTGTGAATTGCTTCAGGAGCAGGGGCTTCTTCACTGAAACTGTTTTTTGTTTGTTTGTTTGTTTTTCCCATCCTTTAGCTTATTTCTTTTAAAAGGGTTTTCTCTGGAAACTGGCTGAAAAAGCCCTTGGCTTGGCTCCTCTGGGACTAAGCTGTTTCCTTAGACCTGGCTGGTATTTAGGCTTGCAAATGGTATGAATTGAGCTGTTTGTAATGTAAGCTGCTTGAGCTTTGAAAATTTTTCTTTCGCTCTAGAGAAAATGGGAAACTTTTACTCTGATAAATGGGATCCCAGTTATCTAAATATTGTGAGGGCATGCCCCCTACTGCAACTCTGGTCAATCTTATGGTTAAATACTGTAGTTCTTCCTTCTGCACATTTCCAAATAAATGGACTGACTTGATCAAAGACAATTTAGAATGTCAATGGCCATTATGGGGAATTTTTGAAATCCCCAAACAATTTTCTTATACACTGAACTGGACCACAATAGTTCAAAAGTTTCAGAACTAAATGATATACCTATTTCAATTGGTATTTTGAGGCTTCCAAACTTTATCAAAAGTCTAAAATTGCCTCTCTGCAAAGTAAGATTTTAAGATTAACTGAGGCAAACAAATGATTAAGGAAAGATAAAATGTTTCCCAAAGCCTTAATTTCTTCTTCCTTTACTTTTTTGTCTCAGGCTCTGCATCTGGTACCATCTTGTTTCATTTCCTTGGCTCTTCATGGTCAGATTCTACCTCTGATGCCATCTTCCTCATTTCCTTCTGTGGTGCCTACTCCACCTCTATACACTCAACTCTTCCATATTAAGTCTCTCACCAAACTTTACCTTTTCTCTAAAACTCTCTCCACTTCCTTTTCCTCTGAATTTATTAGAACTTGTTGCTGTAAAATTAAACCTTCTGAGGATCCAGAGGCTAAACCTTTAATTTCTTATATTCCCTAATGCTTAATTTCAGGCCATGCTCAAAAATTTTCCCAAAGTGGGTGGAGCTGGGAAGATGGTGGAAGAGTAAGACATGGAGATCACCTTCCTCCCCACAGATACACCAGAAATACATCTACACGTGGAACAACTCCTACAGAACACCTACTGAATGCTGGCAGAAGACCTCAGACCTCCCAAAAGGCAAGAAACTCCTCACATACCTGGGTAGGGCAAAATAAAAAAAAAAGAAAAAACAGAGACAAAAGAATAGGGATGGCACCTGCACCAGTGGGAGGGAGCTGAGAAGGAGGAAAGGTCTTCACACACTAGGAAGCCCCTTAGTGGGCGGAGACTGCGGGAGGTGGAGTGGGGAGTGTCGCAGCTGCAGAGGAGAGCACAACAACAGGGGTGCGGAGGGCAAAGCGGAGAGATTCCCGCATAGAGGATCAGTGCTGACCTGCACTCACCAGCCCTAGAAGCTTGTCTGCTTACCCGCCAGGGTGGACAGGACTGTGAGCTGAGGCTCGGTTTTGGTCGCAGCACAGGGAGAGGACTGGGGTTGGCGGCTCGAACACAACCGAAGGGGTTAGTGCACCACGGCTGGCTGGGAGGGAGTCCGGGGAAAAGTCTGCACCTGCTGAAGAGGCAAGAGACTTTTTCTTCCTTCTTTGTTTCCTGGTGCACGAGGAGAGAGGTTTAAGAGCGCTGCTTAAAGGAACTCCAGAAACGGGAGCGAGCTGTGGCTAAAAGCGCAAACCCCAGAGATGGGCACGAGCCGCGGCTAAAAGCACAGACCCCAGAGACAGTTGCGAGCCGTGGCTAAAAGTGCGGACCCCAGAGATGGGTGCGAGCTGCGGCTAAAAGCACGGACCCCAGAGACGGGCGGGAGATGCTAAGGCTGCTGCTGCCACCACCAAGGGGCCTGTGTGTGAGCACAGATAACTATACACACCCCTGTTCTGGGGAGCCTGTGCAGCCCGCCACTGCCAGGTTCCCGGAATCCAGGGACAACTTCCCAGGGAGAACATACGGTGGGCCTCAGGCTGGCGCAATGTCACACTGGCCTCTGCTGCCACAGGCCCGCCCCACATGCCATGCCCCTCCCTCCCCCAGGTCTGAGTGTGCCAGAGCCCCTGAATCAGCGGCACCTTTAACCCCGTCCTGTCTGAGCAAAAAACAGATGCCCTCCAGCGACCTACACACAGCGGCAGGGCCAAATCCAAAGCTGAGCCCCTGGGAGCTGTGAGAACAAAGAAGAGAAAGGGAATCTCTCCCAGCAGCCTCAGAAACAGCGGATTAAAGCTCCACAATCAACTTGATGTACTCTGCATCTGTGGAATACATGAATAGACAACGAATCATCCCAAATTGAGGAGCTGGGCTTCGAGAGCAAGATCTATGATTTTTTGCCCCTTTTCCTCTTGTTGTGAAAGTGTATGTGTATGCTTCTGTGTGAGATTTTGTCTGTATAGTTTTGCTTCCACCATTTGTCTTAGGGTTCTACCTGTCCATTGCTTTTTCTTTTTTAATTTTTTTCTTAGTAATTAATTTTAATGTTAATAACTCTATTACACTTTACCTTCTTTCTTTCTTTCTTTCTTTCTTTCTTTCTTTCTTTCTTCTTTCTTTCTCTCTTTCTTTCTTTCCTTCCTTCCCTCAATTAGACAATGAATCATCCCAAATTGAGGAGGTGGACTTTGAGAGCAAGATTTATGATTTTTTCCCCTTTACCTCTTTTTGTGAGGGTGTATGTGTATGCTTCTGTGTAAGATTTTGTCTGTATAGATTTGCCTCCACCATTTATCCTAAGGTTCCATCCATCCCTTATTTTTTTTCTAAATAATTGTTTTTTAATTCAATAACTTTATTATACTTTATTTTATTTTACTGTATCTTCTTTCTTTCTGCCTTTTTTCCTTCCTTCCCTCCTTCCTTCCTTCCTTCCTTCCTTCCTTCCTTCCTCTCTCCCTCCCTCCTTTCTTCCCTTCCTGCCTTCTTTCCTTCTTTCTTTCTTTTGTTCTTTCTTTCTTTCTTTCTTTCTTTCTTCCTTCCTTTCTTTCTTCCTTCCTTCCTTCATTCCTTCCTTCCTTCCATCATTCCCTCCTTTCTTTCTTTCTTCCTACTTCTACTAATTCTCTCTATTTTCTCCCTCTTTTATTCTGAGCCGTGTGAATGAAAGGCTCTTGCTGCTCCAGCATGGAGTCAGGGCTCTACCTCTGAGGTAGGAGAGCCAACTTCAGGACGCTGGTCAACAAGAGACCTCCCAGCTCCACATAATATCAAACAGCAAAAATCTTCCAGAGACCTCCATGTTAACACCAGCACCCAGCTTCACTCAACGACCAGCAAGCTACAGTTCTGGGCAACCTATGCCAAACAACTAGCAAAACAGGAACACAACCCCACCCATTAGCAGAGAGGTGGCCTAAAATCATAATAAGTCCACAGACACCACAAAACACACCACAAGACATGGACCTGCCCACCAGAGAGACAAGATCTAGCCTCATCCACCACAACACAGGCACTAGTCCCCTCCACCAGGAAGCCTACACAACCCACTGAACCAACATTAGCCACTGGAGACAGATATCAAAAACAAACGGGAACTACGAACCTGCAGCCTGCAAAAAGGAGACCCCAAACACAGTAAGATAAGCAAAATGAGAAGACAGAAAAACACACAGCACATGAAGGAATAAGATAAAAATGCACCAGAGCTAACAATGAAGAGGAAATAGGCAGTCTACCTGAAAAAGAATTCAGAATAATGATAGTAAAGACGATCCAAAATCTTGGAAATAGAATGGACAAAATGCAAGAAACATTTAACAAGGATCTAGAAGAAATAAAGATGAAACAAGCAACAATGAACAACACAATAAATGAAATTAAAAGTACTCTAGATGGGATCAATAGCAGAAAAACTGAGGCAGAAGAACGGATAAGTGACCTGGAAGATAAAATAGTGGAAATAACTACTGCAGAGCAGAATGAAGAAAAAAGAATGAAAAGAACTGAGGACAGTCTCAGAGACCTCTGGGACAACATTAAACACACCAACATTCAAATTATAGGGGTTCCAGAAGAAGAAGAGAAAAAGGAAGGGACTGAGAAAATATTTGAAGAGGTTATAGTTGAAAACTTCCCTAATATGGGAAAGGAAATAGTTAATCAAGTTCAGGAAGCACAGAGAGTCCCATACAGGATAAATCCAAGGAGAAATACGCCAAGACACATATTAATCAAACTGTCAAAAATTAAATACAAAGAAAGCATATTAAAAGCAGCAAGGGAAAAACAACAAATAACACACAAGGGAATCCCCATAAGGTTAACAGCTGATTTCTCAGCAGAAACTCTGCAAGCCAGAAGGGAATGGCAGGATATACTGAAAGTGATGAAGGAGAAAAACCTGAAACCAAGATTACTCTACCCAGCAAGGATCCCATTCAGATTTGTTGGAGAAATTAAAACCTTTATAGGCAAGCAAAAGCTGAGAGAGTTCAGCACCACCAAACCAGCTTTACAACAAATGCTAAAGGAACTTCTCTAGATAAGAAACACAAGAGAAGGAAAAGACCTATAATAACAAACACAAACCAATTTAGAAAATGGGAATAGGAACATACCTATCGATAATTACCTTAAATGTAAATGGACTAAATGCTCCTGCCAAAAGACACAGATTGGCTGAATGGATACAAAAGCAACACCCATATATATGCTGTCTACAAGAGACCCACTTCACACCTAGAGACACAAACAGACTGAAAGTAAGGCGATGGAAAAAGACATTTCCTGGAAATGGAAACCAAAGGAAAGCTGGAGTAGCAAATTTCATATCCGACAAAATAGACTTTAAAATAAAGACTATTAGAAGAGACAAAGAAGGACACTACACAATGATCAAGGAATCGATCCAAGAAGATTTAACAATTGTAAATGTTTATGCAGCCAACATAGGAGCACCACAATACATAAGGCAAAAACTAATAGCCATTAAAGGGGAAATTGACAGTAACACATTCATAGTAGGGAACTTCAACACCCCACTTTCACCAATGGACAGATAATCCAAAATAAAAATAAATAAGGAAACACAAGTCTTAAATAATACATTAAACAAGATGGACTTAATTGATATTTACAGGACACTCCATCCAAAAACAACAGAATACACATTTTTCTCAAGTGCTCATGGAACATTCTCCAGGATAGATCATATCTTGGGTCACAAATCAAGCCTTTGTAAATTTAAGAAAATTGAAATTGTACCAAGTATCTTTTCCAACCACAACGCCATGAGACTAGATATCAATTACAGGAAACGATCTGCAAAAAATACAAAAACATGGAGGCTAAACAATACAGTACTTAATAACGAACTGATCACTGAAGAAATCAAAGAGAAAATAAAAAAATACCTAGAAACAAATGACAATGGAGACAAAATGACCCAAAACCTACGGGATGCAGCAAAAGCAGTTCTAAGAAGGAAGTTTACAGCAATACAAGCCCACCTTAAGAAGCAGGAAACATCTTGAAAAAACAACATAACCTTGCACCTAAAGCAATTAGAGAAAGAAGAACAAAAAAAAACCAAAGTTAGCAGAAGGAAAGAAATCATAAAAATCAGATCAGAAATAAATGAAAAAGAAATGAAGGAAACAATAGCAAAGATCAATAAAACTAAAATCTGGTTCTTTGAGAAGATAAACAAAATAGATAAACCATTAGCCAGACTCATCATGAAAAAAAGGGAGAAGACTCAAATAATATAATTAGAAATGAGAAAGGAGAAGTAACAACTGACACTGCAGAAATAAAAAAGATCATGAGAGATTACTACAAGCAACTCTATGCCAATAATATGGACAACCTGGAAGAAATGGGCAAATTCTTAGAAATGCACAACTTGCCAAGACTGAATCACGAAGAAATAGAAAATATGAACAGACCAATCACAAGCACTGAAATTGAAACTGTGATTAAAAATCTTCCAACAAACAAAAGCCCAGGACCAGATGGCTTCACAGGTGAATTCTATCAAACATTTAGAGAAGAGATAACACCTATCCTTCTCAAAGTCTTCCAAAATATAGCAGAGGGAGGAACACTCCCAAAGGAACACTCTCTTTCTACGAGACCAACATCACTTTGATACCAAAACCAGACAAGGATGTCACAAAGAAAAAAAACTATAGGCCAATATCACTGATGAACATAGATGCAAAAATCCTCAGCAAAATACTAGCAAACAGAATCCAACAGCACATTAAAAGGATCATACCCCATGATCAAGTGGGGTTTATTCCAGGAATGCAAGTATTCCTCAATATACACAAATCTATCAATGTGATAAACCATATTAACAAATTGAAGGAGAAAATCCATATGATCATCTCAATAGATGCAGAGAAAGCTTTCAACAAAATTCAACACCCATTTATGATAAAAACCCTGCAGAAAGTAGGCATAGAGGGAACTTTCCTCAACATAATAAAGGCCATATATGAAAAACCCACAGCCAACATCATCCTCAGTGGTGAAAAACTGAAAACATTTTCCCTAAGATCAGGAACAAGACAAGGTTGCCCACTCTCACCACTCTTATTCAACATAGTTTTGGAAGTTTTAGCCACAGCAATCAGAGAAGAAATGGATATACAAGGAATCCAAATCAGAGAAGAAGTAAAGCCGTCACTGTTTGCAGATGCCATGATACTATACATAGAGAATCCTAAAGATGCTACCAGAAAACTACTAGAGCTAA
This sequence comes from Lagenorhynchus albirostris, assembly GCF_949774975.1. NCBI lineage: Eukaryota > Metazoa > Chordata > Mammalia > Artiodactyla > Delphinidae > Lagenorhynchus > Lagenorhynchus albirostris. The sequence continues at coordinate 41,801,592 of NC_083112.1, read as the reverse complement.
TCAATGAATTTGGTAAAGTAGCAGGATACAAAATTAATGCACAGGAATCTCTGGCATTCCTATATACTTGTGATGAAAAATCTGAAAGTAAAATTAAGAAAACACTCCCATTTACCATTGCAACATAAAGAATAAAATACCTAGGAATAAACCCACCTAAGGAGACAAAAGACCTGTATGCAGAAATTTATAAGACACTGATGAAAGAAATTAAAGATGATACAAATAGATCGAGAGATATACCATGTTCTTGGATTGGAAGAATCAGCATTGTGAAAATGACTCTACTACCCAAAGCAATCTATATATTCAATGCAATCCCTATCAAACTACCACTGGCATTTTTCACAGAACTAGAACAAAAAATTTTCACAATTTGTATGGAAACACAAAGGACCCCGAATTGCCAAAGCAATCTTGAGAACGAAAAACAGAGCTGGAGGAATCAGGCTCCCTGACTTCAGACTATACTACAAAGCTACAGTAATCAAGACAGTATGGTACTGGCACAAAAACAGAAAGATAGATTAATGGAACAGGATAGAAAGCCCAGGGATAAACCCACGCACACATGGACACCTTATCTTTGATAAAGGGACAGGAATGTACAGTGGAGAAAGGACAACCTCTTCAATAAGTGGTGCTGGGAAAACTGGACAGGTACATGTATGAGATTAGATCACTCCCTAACACCATACACAAAAATATGCTCAAAATGGATTAAAGACCTAAATGTAAGGCCAGAAACTATCAAACTCTTAGAGAAAAACATAGGCAGAACACTCTATGACATAAATCACAGCAAGATCCTTTTTGACCCACATCCTAGAGAAATGGAAATAAAAACAAAAATAAACAAATGGGACCTAGTGAAACTTGAAAGCTTTTGCACAGCAAAGGAAACCATAAACAAGACCAAAAGACAACCCTCAGAACGGGAGAAAATATTTGCAATTGAAGCAACTGACAAAGGATTAATCTCCAAAATTTACAAGCAGCTCATGCAGCCCAATAACAAAAAAACAAACAAAAAAAACAATCCAAAAATGGGCAGAAGACCTAAATAGAAATTTCTCCAAAGAAGATATACAGACTGCCAACAAACACAGGAAAGAATGCTCAACATCATTAATCATTAGAGAAATGCAAATCAAAACTACAATGAGATATCATCTCACACCAGTCAGAATGGCCATCACCAAAAAATCTAGAAACAATAAATGCTGGAGATGGTGTGGAGAAATGGGAACACTCTTGCACTGCTGGTGGGAATGTGAATTGGTTCAGCCACTATGGAGAACAGTATGGAGGTTCCTTAAAAAACTACAGATGGGACTACCGTATGTCCCAGCAATCCCACTACTGGGCATACACCCTGAGAAAACCATAATTCAAAAATAGTCATGTACCAAAATATTCATTGCAGCTCTATTTACAATTGCCTGGAGATGGAAGCAACCTAGGTGCCCATCATCGGATGAACGGATAAAGAAGATGTGGCACATATATACAATGGAATATTACTCAGCCATAAAGAGAAACGAAATTGAGCTATTTGTAATGAGGTGGATAGACCTAGAGTCTGTCATACAGAGAGAAGTAAGTCAGAAAGCGAAAGACAAATACCGTATGCTAACACATATATAGGGAATTTAAGAATAAAAAGATTGTTATGAAGAAGCTAGGGGTAAGACAGGAATAAAGACACAGACCTACTGGAGAACGGACTTGAGGATATGGGGAGGGGGAAGGGTGAGCTGTGACAGGGCGAGAGAGAGGCATGGACATATATACACCAACAAACGTAAGGTAGATAGCTAGTGGGAAGCCGTCTCATGGCACAAGGATATCGGATCGGTGCTGTGTGACCGTCTGGAGGGGTGGGATAGGGAGGGTGGGAGGGAGGGAGACGCAAGAGGGAAGAGATATGGGAACATATGTATATGTTTAACTGATTCACTTTGTTATAAAGCAGAAACTAACACACCATTGTAAAGCAATTATACCCCAATAAAGATGTTAAAAAAAATTGAAAAAAAAATTTTTTTCCCAAAGCATCTGAAGATCCTCACAGATTTGCTGAAGAATTTAATATAATCATTCATACTTATCAACCTGGTTTCTCTGACTTACATCATCTTTTTCATATGTTTGTCAGTGAAGGCCAGACTTAGCATTGGATGAAAACTGCTGATTGGAAAAATCCTCAAAAGTCTTTTTTTTTTTTTCTGGTACATTGGCCTCTCAATGTTGTGGCCTCTCCTGCAGCTGAGCACAGGTTCCAGACGCGCAGGCTCAGTGGCCATGGCTCACGGGCCTAGCTGCTCCACGGCATGTGGGATCTTCCCAGACTGGGGCACGAACCCATGTCCCCTGAATCGGCAGGTGGACTCTCAACCACTGCACCACCAGGGAAGCCCCTGAAAAGTCTTTAGAAGTACAAGAAGGAGAGAAGCACACCAACTTATTATGTAACAGGCTTGAGCAATTGCTTGTCAAATTTATCAAGCAGTTCCTAGGGCTTTTCCAAAACCTGTTGATTGGAGCAAAGCTCAGGCATGCACACACAAAAAAATCTGATGAAATTGTTCATGAATGTTATGATCAACTTCAGATTCTTTTTAAAGAAAATTCTGGTCTTCCTTCTCAATACTGATTATCCAGGTAACTCTTAACTATATGTTTTTTAATGGACTGAACTGGAACCATTCCCTTCTAGTAAAAAGGACCTGGAAGAATAGGAAACTATGTCGATTCTAGATTTAGTTAATCTGGTAAACCAGCTCTCTTGTACCCTAGATGAGTCACCAAAATTGTTAGTCTTCAACTCCAGCAAATGAAGGCTCCTAAATGAAACTAAAATCCTCCTAGTTTATGCTATTATTGCAAAAAGCCAAGAAGCTGGAAATCAGATTGTTACAAATTAAGTGCTTTAGGTACCTTCAGCCCTCTAACAGCCTTTCCAAAATCCTCCTGATGCTCAATGATTGGGGTCCAAAGAACTACAGAGGCTCTTCACAATCCTCCTCTTAATTGATTGGAGAAAAATTTCTCCAGTCTTAATTGACACAGGTACCACATTCTCAGTGCTCAACTCAAATATTATGAAAGAGCCCCTGCCTCAGAGTACTAAAACTGTTTACACAGTGGAGATGTCTAATGAACCTAAAGAGTTCCCTGTCTCTAAACTTATTCCTTTTTGTTTAAGCCTTTTGAGAGATACACACCCTTTTCTCCTTACTTCCTCCATTCCTACCCATTTGTTAGACCAAGACCTCCTACAGAAGTATCATGCCAAAATTTCTTTCTCTAAAAGGGGAAAATAATTCAAGTATTTGGCATTAGTTAGAGTAACGAATCAGGTGAATTAAATAACCCTTTGACATCTTTTACTTGTTCCATCTCTGATGACACTAGAGCTGAATATTGGAACACTGATCATTTGTTCCTGCTGAATCAGCTCCAAATTTCTTTATAGGCAAAACCTCTGACTGATGTTGGCAAAATTCACAGTGCACCTCCCATGAGATTCAAATATATCCCTTAAAAACTCTTCTCAGAGTTAATCAATACACTGTAAGTAAGGAAGCCCCTCAAAACATAAATCCTGTATTAGAAGATTACAAGGGGCAAGGTTTCACTACTCCTTGTAGAAACCCTTATAACATTCACATTTTACAGGTGAGAAAACATAAGTCCTCAGTGTGGAGGCTTATCCAAGACCTCTGAGCAATAAGCAATATTATTCCTTGACACTCTGTTGTTCCTAACTTTCATATGTTACTAAAATCCATTCTCACTGGAAGTAAATTTGTTACTGTAATTGATTTATGCAGTGCATTCTTTAGTATTCTAGTTGATGAAGATAGTCAATAATTTTTATATTCACTTGGGAAGAAAATCAATTCACCTGGATATTAATGCCTCAGGGTTTTACTCAGAGTTCTTCTTATTCCTCACAATCCTGAAGGCTGATCTATTGATATAGATTTATTTAAAGGTTCTACTTTGTTGCAATATGTGAATGATTTTTTTTTGCTCTCTTTCTCAAGCCTCCTTATAGGAAGACAGCATCCACTTGCAAAAGCCTTTATCCTTAGAGGCACACAATGCAACCAAAGTGAAATTGCAGTGCCCAAATTCAAGTTTGATATATATGGGATCTGATATTTGAACAAGGGCTACACTTAGATCCAGATAGAATTTATGGTGTCTTAAGTTTCTCCAAACCCCAAATAAAGTGCCAAATGTGAGGTTTTCTCAGGCTACATAGTTATTGCCAAAATTGGATTCCAATTTTTTTTTCTTATAGCCAAATTATGAGCCAGTTTTGTGAGAACTAGTCAACATATATTTTGAGGCCTTAAAGGAGAGTTGATAAACCCACAAGCCCCTGAGCATCCCAATTAACATATTCTATTTTATATTTTTCTATATGAAAAGAAGAAAATGTCCTTTAGGTACTAACCCAAAAATATGGGGACCACCATTGACCCATATGGTATTATAATCAACAATTGGCCCTTGTGGAACAGAGATATCCCTTTGCCTTAGAGCCATTATGACCACTACCCTTTTGGTTAGACCACTGAGGAAATTGTTATGGGATCCCCTTTAACCATTTTTGTACCTCTTGCCAAAGCATCTCTCCTAAATTATCATCACACTCAACACTTCTCAGCTCCCTCACCACCTATGAAGTCTTTTGTTAACTGCTTCACACACAACTCTTACTTTGTGATAACCTTAACCCTGCTACCCTTTTCCTTTCCATCATTGATGAAGTCCCTCATGACTGCTTAATGCTGACAGACATCCTCCTGACTCCTTGTAATGATCTATGAGAAACCTTCTTAGGAGTGCAGACTTCTCATGATTCACTGATGGTACCTACTTTAAAAAGTGACAATGATAAAAATTGTGCTAGGCATGCTATTGCAACTCTTTTTGATGCATTTGAGACAGTATCTTTACCTAAGGCTACTTCAGCCCAACAGGCTGAACTATGCACTCTTACATGGGTTTGTACTTCAGCCAAGGACAAAACTGCCAATATTTATACTAATAATAGATATGTTTTTATGATTATTGAGTGCTATGGATGCAATATGGCTTCCTTACTCCCAGCAGAAATAAAATTTTAAATGACCTCTATGCTCAGAAATTATTACATGGAATACTTTTACCTACCACTTTAGCTATTATTAGGATTCAGAGCTTTCTCTACTTGACTATATGGAAGCTAAAGGAAATCACCTTATTGATATGTCCACAAGAAACTTTGCCCTTAAAGGGATCAATATGAAGCCAAACCTGTCATGATCCAAAGGGTTATTTCTCCAAATGATAATTCAGAAGATGTGGCTATAGAAGCCCAACAATTGACCTCAGAAAAAGGAAAAATAAAAGACTGGAAATTCAACAATGTTTTTTGGTTGGATAAAAAAAGAGAAAGCTCTGGTTTAGACTAAGTAACAACACAGTGCTACCAGAGGTTCTAAAATTCCTACTTCTCACCACTATACATGCATTAAATCATTGGTCTAACAAAATGATAGCATTTATGATTTAACACTGGTGGTGAAACATTTAAAGGCTGCACAAAGTGAATATCTCACTTGTCCCTCTCATACAAAGTACAACCCAGAAAAGCCTGTTTTTATTGCTCCTAGACAGTAAACTGCCTAATGGACAATTCAAGGTCTGGCAAATGGATCTCATACAACTTTATTCATCTAATGGATATAAATATGTCTTAGTACTGGTCTGTATGTTTTCACAATGGACTGAAACATTCCCTTGCAGACAGGCTACTGCATCTTCTGTGGCTAATGTCCTTTTGGAGAAGATTATATCTACCTGGGTAACTCCTCTCAAATTTCATAGTAATCAGGGAACTCATTTCATAATCGAGGACTCAGTTGGCAAAATTTGTGGAAGCCCTCTGAATATCTTGGCCAAAATCATTTCAATTCGTCTTTCTAAATCTTAGATTCATCCCTTTTGAGACTCATTTTTGAAGTAGTCACAAGCATCAGATAAACTTGTCTCCTGCTTCTTTTGACCCAGAACTGATAAAATGTGAGATAGTCCAATATTCCAAAGGCCTAATTGCTTCTGTTAAAAATAACCAAGATTTGGTAGGGTAATCTTTTCATAGTGTGATTTTGAGAGATGAAGACCTTAAGCATCACACCTTGCAAACTAGAGATTTTGTCTATTATAAAATACACTTTTGGAAGACCTCTCTTCAACCTATCAGGTATGATTTGAAAACTTGTGCCATGAAACTACAAGGAAGGGACTCTTAGATTCACATGAAACATCTAAAGAAAGCATATAACTCTTACTGGACCTGCACACCAACTTGTTGCCTAAAAGTAAAGATTTCCCAGAATTGATGCCAACAAAATCTGATGAGACAGATTTCCCAAGTTACACAGTCCAGGACTGTCCAAAGTTTGTCACCAAGATTTTAATGATAGTAAAGCATTTCAAATGATCTTGATAACACATGAACTTTAGATAAAAATTGTCTAAGAGTTTAACTCCTACTCCTCAGTGTTACACAAATGTGACCTCAAGAGCTTTCTAATCTGTGCACTTTCCTTCCACTGTGAGACACTACATCCATGAAGGTCCTTTCTGCCATTAGTGGACAAAAAACACTGAAACTAGAAAACCTGACTCCTTATCAACAAAGTTTTCAGAAGATGATCTTGCTCAAAAGGGGGAAATATAAAAAATTAATAAACTGAATCTTCAATTAAATAATCAGGAGACCAGAAGGGGGAGCTCTCAAACCCTACAATGATAGTAGAGTCCGACAGGAAGAAGAAAGACTCCTCTTTTCTCCTGGCATGGACTCAGCAAATGAAAAGACATGGACTCTTTATAATTATAGCCCTGCTGATTTCTTTTCCCCCTCTATAAAAGTATTCTCTTTCCCCTGTCATATAGGAACTTGCTCATAGCTGGCAATGGTTGCAGACTCCAATTTGCAATTTTCTGCTGATCCCAGATAAACCCATCTTCACTGGAGAATATTTGGCATCTATTTATTTCAGATCAACACATGATAATGTTGATGACTACACACGTATTTTCCTTCTGTAAAAAACTTACCAACTTGTAGACTTATGATTGTGTTCCTTTCCAAGAATTTGCCATATTTTAATAAATATTTTTCCTTAAATATTTGGAAAGAATGAGATGTGAAATGTTAAGAATGGAATAGAAATAAAGCAGGAAATACCTTTAATATTTTAAGATATTTTATTTATTTTTTTATTCTAGAGGTCTGTGTGCAAACTTGGATGCTGCTGGAAGGGAGATGGGTTCATTGAAGATTTCTATGAGTGTGGTAGCATGTTTTCATCCTCATGGAAATAATGTAGCATAGAGGAGGATATTAAAGATGCAGGAGATTGAGAAGCCAAATGACAAATTATTGTTCTCACAAGATGTTCTTCTATCGATCTTTCCAACAAGCCTATGAACAATACATAATGCAAATCTAATCATGTCATTTACCTTGCTTAAATATCTTTTAATGACTCTTCATTGATTTCTGGATGCATTTTGTGTCTCTAGAACTGATCTGTGTGCTAGATACAGAGAGTTTAACAAATAGTGATAACGCTTGCCCTAGTGGGATTTATAATCAACTAGGAAGAAAAGGCAAAAATTGACTAAAGAAATATGCTGAAGGAGTGCTCTCTGACAGAGAATACTAAGCAATATTTGTATGAAATTAGGAACAATTCAGAAAAAAGGCTGTATAGATTCTAGTACCCCATTACAAAGTGTGATGGTGGTGGTTTTCTTCATACATCCAAGCAATTCTTCAACACTAGCTGGTGTCCTAGAGTTCAACTGAATTCTGACACTAGCTACCTAGAGATAGTGTCAGATCTCACAGACTGAGCACTAATCCTACAATTCTGCTCCCCCTCCCCCAACACTTAATATACCAAACTCAAACCCATGTTGTCACTTGTACTTCTGACTAACTAGCTGTAAGTCAGAGGTTCCCACAACCACCACCTCAGGTTCAACTATTTTTCTAGAGACACTCACATAATTCAGAGAAACATTTTACTTACTAGATTACCAGTTTATTACAAAAGGATGTAATTCAGGAACAGTCAGATGGAAGAGATATATAAGGCAAGGCATGGGAAAGGGATATGGAGCTTCTTCCATGTTTCTCCGCCAGTCTCCACATGTTCACCAACCTGGAAGCTTTCTGGGTTTTTATGGAGGCTTCATTACACAGGCATGATCAATTTAATTATTGATCATTGACAACTGATTTAACATCCAGCCTCTCTCCCCTGACCTCCCCTGGAGGGTAGGAGAGTGAGACTGAAAGTTTCACACCTGTAATCACTTGGTTGGTTCTCCTGGATACCAACCCTTATCCTTAAGTGAGGCACAAAAATCTCATTAACATGACAAGGGACACCTTTAAGCTTTCCTCACTTAGGAAATTCCAAGGGTTTTAGGACTTCTGTGCCAGAAAGTGGGATGAAGACCAAATATATATTTCTTATTACAAATCACAATTTCACAGGTGGAGAGTAGTGGAGAAACTGATAAAAACACTAAAGTCCATGAAAAGGAAACATGTGGTATATACAGAGCAAATGTGAAATGATTATTTTTGGTAGTAGGAACAGAATTTTTTTGTGACAAGAGGGAGGAAGAGGGCTTCCCTGATGGTGCAGTGGTTGAGAGTCCACCTGCCAATGCAGGGGAAGCAGATTCGTGCCCCAGTCTGGGAGGATCCCACATGCCACGGAGCGGCTGGGCCCGTGAGCCATTGCTGCTGAGCCTGCGCGTCCGGAGCCTGTGCTCCACATGGGAGAGGCCACAACAGTGAGAGGCAAACGTACCGTAAAAAAAAAAGAGGGAGGAAGAGAAAATCCATTTGCTAGGGCAAGTCCCAACTTTCATGATCTGTATGAATTGAGTCTTCTTTCTTTCTGTCTTTCTCTTTTCATATGTGGAACTCAAACATCCTTTTGTAGTTTCTCTGATGTCAAAGCTTCCTGGTGGGCACCAGTGGCTTATAGTTTGAGGCCCTTCATTATTAACCTTTTATGATCTGAATGAATTCCTTCCTTGTGTATAACAAGGAGCCAGCAATGCCACCCATCACAATTTGTCTTATAATTGTCACCATAAATGTGACTTAAAAACTGATATCGAAAGCTCACAAGAGTTTCCTTATAAGGTGATTTTGTCTTGTTTAGTTGTGTCTTCCCATGTTAAGCACTACAAATGCTAACTAAATACACTTGGGTTGTGGATTTATTTCAGTATTCTGAATTAGTCAGCCAACAAAGTGAGAATAAGATTGAGACATTTAGATTTGCATATTATCCTTCTTTTGGAGTGCAGTGGATGGCAAAGTGAAGGAGGCAAAATCAACAAGGGAAAATTTTTTTTATAAAGGAACAGAATTTTATTTCACTGCACCAGTAAATCTGTATCAGCAGTTACTTATATAGCTGTGTTTCTAAAACACAAGTAAGACTTTGCCATTCCTTTTCTTAAAGATCATAAAGTGAATTATCTAATTTATTTTCTACATTTTTATCTATATCATCCATATCTATATGAAAATAAATAAAGGAAACCTCATTTTTTTTTTTTTGCAGTACGTGGGCGTCTCACTGTTGTGGCTTCTCCCATTGCAGAGCACAGGCTCTGGACATGCAGGATCAGCGGCCATGGCTCATGGGCCCAGCCGCTCTGCGACATGTGGGATCTTCCCGGACCGTGGCACGAACCCATGTCCCCTGCATTGGCAGGCGGACTCTCAACCACTGTGCCACCAGGGAAGCCCAAGGACACCTCATTTTAAGTAGAGTCAGAAAGCCCCTGAAAGGGGCACTTTCATGCACAGCCACTCATATTTCAGCAGGAGGAAGGGAGATTTTTTATTGCCTAGAATCAGTCCATTAGATGAATAGTCATAACTACCCTGGACTCTTTGAATTTGAGAAGGGACAGCCCTTCTCAACTTGTGTTTTCCTCTATAAAATCAAACCCCTGTCTATTCTTCAGACATGTTAATCTAATTTGATACACCCATAAAAGTGCATAAGCTGCTTCATTATCTGTCAATATATATTTCTTTGATCAGTGACAAAAACTGGAAAGAGTTTTAAATTTTCTGCATAGCCAAGTAAATGAATGAAGGTGACATTAAATATATTTCATTCTTTCATGTGAGACTATTGATTCTAATGCACTGAATTACTGGATGGAAACCTGTTAATATTTTAAAAATCCATAAGGGAAATTTTCATGAAAATATAGATTATAAAATTCACTGGGGAAAATATAACAGTAGCAGTGATAATACAAAAATCATCAGAGAGGTCAAGTTGGCAGAAGAGGAAGACCTGGAGTTTACCTCTCCATACAAGTACATCAAGAATACATCTACAGGGCTTCCCTGGTGGTGCAGTGGTTGAGTCTGCCTGTTGATGCAGGCAACAAGGGTTCATGCCCTGGTCTAGGAAGATCCCTCATACCTCAGAGCGGCTGGGACCATGAGCCATGGCCGCTGAGCCTGCGCATCTGGAACCTGTACTCTGCAATGGGAGAGGCCACAACAGTGAGAGGCCCGCATACCGCAAAAAAAGAAAAAAAAAAGAATACATCTACATATGGAATAATTCACAGAGAACACCTGCTGAACACTAGCAGAGGACCTTGGACACCTAAAGGGACAGGAAAATATCCCCATATAACCTAATAGGACAGACAAGAGAAACAGAAGAAAAAGAGGAAACAGGACGAGACCTGCACACCTTGGTGTGGGAGCTGAAGGAGAGGAGAGGTTCCCACATCCAAGGAAGCTCCCTCGCCAGCAGGGAGATCAGGTGAGATAGAAGGGGATCTTCAGGGGATATCAGAGTAAAGTGCAGCAGCCAGTCTATGGCAGGCAGGACACAACAAGGCTTACAAAGACAGTCCATGCCACAGCCCTACATGCCCTAGCCTGAGATGGATGTATGCCAGTGCTGATAGAGGCTGGGTGCTGGAACATGGGGTTTGAAGAGTGGACCTGAAGAGAGGAATGTGGTTGGCTGTGCAGAGACAGCCTAAGGGGATGGGAGTGAGGAGCTCTGAAACTGGAAATGCACCTGGAAGAAACCCCGACCACCATAGAAAAAAGGCTCCATTATTGAGTGACACATGAAAGTCAGGGTCACCATCACAGCATCTCTCCCCACGCGCCATTCCCTGCCTCTGTGGACACTGGGAGGGGGTTCCACCAGAACAAGTGTGTTTGTTCCAGTCATTGCTGACTTATCCCTCACCCACCTGAGTGAGCATGTGTGCTCCAGTCAGTTGCTGCCTCTTGCCAGCCACTGTCTCTGCAGGGACTAGAAGGGGCTCCCACCAGAGCAAGCACTTGTATTCCAGTCACTGTGGCCTTATCCCCCTCCACCTGAGAGAGAACATGCACCCCAGCCAGTTGCTGCCTCCTGTCCCTCCCACCTAAGTCACTGCCTGCCACGCAGACAGTGACTGACTGGGGCAAGCATGCACAAGTTAGTCACTGCCCTCATCCCTCCCACCAAAATGGGCCAATAATGGGCCTCCAGTAGCTACCTTTGCCCCCTCTCACCTAGGTGGGAAACAGATTCTTGAGCGTGGCCCACATGCAGAGGTAGGGCTGAAACCAAAGCTGAGGCCCAGGGACTGTGTAACTAAGGAAAAAGAACTGAAATCTCCAATTGCAGCTGAACAAGCCATAGATTAAATGCCAACAATCAACTTGGTAAATCCAGTGAGTGTGGAACATCTGAATAGAAAAAAGTGCTCCTGAAACTGAGATAGATCTAGCTTTAGGAGCTGTGGACATTGTGGGCACATACACATGCGAGTTGGGTCAGGTCAGACTCTGAGCTGCCCACACAGTGCACAAAGAGGGTCCAGAGACTTACTTAGAGGCCTTAGAGGGCCTCCTGGGGAGGCAAGGGTCAGCTGTAGCTCAAAGTAGGGACAAGGACACTGGTAGAAGAGGCTTCAGGGAATAATTGTTGTTAATGAGTTGTTGCTGCTGTTTTTAAAATTTTTAATTTTTAAAAATAATTTAGTATATATATTTTTTTACTTTTATTTTTTAATTTTATTAGCTTCATTTTTTACTGTTTGTTTTCGTTATTGGTTTTTGTTTGCTTAATTGTTTTCTTGGGTTTTTTTGGTTTTCTTTGGTTTTATTTTGTTTGGTTTTCTTTTATTATTTGCCTTTTTTTTCTTATATTTTTGTCAGTCTGTCTTGTTTTGTTTTGTTCCTTTTTGTATTTTTGACCACAGTGCATGGCTTGCAGAGTCTTGGTTCCCTGGTTGGCAGTCAAAGCTGAACCCCAGCAGTGGGAGCACTGAGTCTTGAACAGTGAACCACCAGGAAACTCCCAGCCTCAGGGAATATTAATTGCTGTGAGCTCTCCTGGAGGTCTCCATCTCGGCACCAAGACCTGGCCCTATGCAAAAGCCTGCAAGCTCCAGTCCTTGAATGCTTCAGGCCAAACAATGAGCAAGAAAGGAACACAGCCACACCCATCAGCAGACAGGCTGCTGAAAGTCATACCAAGCTCAAAGACACCCCAAAACACACCCCTTGACATGGTTCTGCCCACCAGAGGGAAAAGACCCAGATCCACCTAAGATAGGACATTCACCAGTCCCTCCCACCAGAAAGGCTACAAAGCCCTTGAAGCAATCTCACCCACCAGGGAGAAGACACCAGAGCAAAAGGAACTACAACCTTGCAGCTGCAGAAAGGAGACCACAAACACACTAAGTTAGAGAAAGTGAGATGCCATAAAAATATGTTGCAGATGGAAGAGCAAGGTAAAAACCAATAAGACCAAATAAATGACGAGGAGATAGGCAATCTACCTGAAAAACAATTCAGAGTAATAAAAGAAAAGATGATCCAAGATTGTGAAAAAAAGAATGGAGACACAGATCAACAAGACACAAGGAATTTTCAGTGAGGACATAGAAGAACTAAAGAAAAAATAAAGAATGATGAACAATACAATTACTGAAATGAAAAATACACTAGAAGGAATCATTGGCAGATAACTGAGGCAGAAGAATGGAGAAGTGAGCCGGAAGATAGAATGGTGTAAATCACTGCTGTGGAACAGAATAAAGAAAAAAAGAATTAAATGAGGACAGTATCAGACACCTCTGGGGCAACATAAAACTCACCAACATTCAAATTATAGGTGTCCCAGAAGAAGGGGGGAAAGAGGAAGGGACTGAGAAAATATTTGAAGAGATTACAGTCAAAAACTTATATATTATGGCAAAGGAAATAGTCACCTAAGTCCAGGATTTTCAGAGAGTCCTATACAGGGTAAATCCAAGGAGAAACACACCAAGACACATTTTAATCAAACTAATATAAATTAAATACAAAGAAAAATATTAAAAGCAGCAAGGGAATAACAACAAATAACATAAAGGGAATCCACATAAGGTTATCAGCTAATTTTTCAACAGAAACTCTTAGGCCCAAAGGGAGAAGCATGATATATTTAAAGTGATGAAAGGGAAATACCTGCAACCCAGAATACTCCACCCAGCAGGGCTCTCACTCAGATTCAATGGAGAAATCAACACCTTTAAAGACAAGCAAAAGCTAAGAGAATTCAGCTCCACAAAACCAACTTTACAACAAATGCTAAATGAGCTTCTAGAGGCAGGAAAAAAAGAAAAGAGAACAAAAAAGAAAGGGAAGAAAAAAGACCCACAAAAACAGACCCAAAATAATTAGGAAAATGGCAATAGGAACATCCTTATGGATAATTACCTTAAATGTTTTAAATGGATTAAATGCTCCAACCAAAAGGCACAGATGGGCTGAATGGATACAAAAACAAGACCCATATATATGCTGTCTACAAGAGACCCACTTCAGACCTGACACACATACAGACTGAAAGTGAGGGAATAGAAAAGGAAACTCCATTCAAATTGAAATCAAAAGAAAGCTGGAATAACACTACTAATTTCAGGAAAATGAACTTTAAAAGAAAGAGTGTTACAAGAGACAAGGAAGGGCACTGCATAATGATCAAGTGATCAATCAAAGAAGATGATATAACAATTGTAAATATATATGCCTGCAAAATAAGAGCATCTCAATTTATAATGCAAATGCTAACAACCAGAAAAGGAGAAATTGACAGTAATCCTATAATAGTGGGGGACTTGAACATCCCACTAACATCAATAGACAGATCATCCAGACAGAAAATCAATAAGACAACACAACCCTTAAAGACACATTAGAGTAGATGAACATACTTGATATTTATAGAACATTCCATCTGAAAGCATCAGAATGCACTTTCTTCTCAAGTACACATGGAACATTCTTGAGAATAGATCACATCTTGTGTCACAAATCAAGTTTCAGTAAATTTAAGAATATTGAAATCATATCAAGTATCTTTTCTGACCACAACACTGTGAGATTAGAAATAAATTAGAGGGAAAAAATGGAAAATACACAAACAGAGGAAGGTTAAGCAATATGTTAATAAATAATCAATGGATCACTGAAGAAATCAAAAAACACCTAGAGAAAAGTGACAATGAAAACACGATGGTCCAAAACATATAAGACACAACAAAAACAGTTCTAAGAGGCAGGTTTATATCAATACAATCTTAATTGAAGAAACAAGAAAATTCTCAAATGAACAACCTATCCTTACACCTAAAGAAACTAGAGAAAGAAGAACAAAAAAATACCAAAGTTAGTAGAAGGAATGAAATCATAGAGATCAGAACAGAAATAAATAAAATAGAAATGGAGAAAACAATAGCAAATATCAATGAAATTAAAGCTGGTTCTTTGACAAGATAAACAAAATTGATAAATGGTTAACTCAAATAGAAAACTCAGACCCAACAAGAAAAAAAGGGAGAGGACTCAAATCAATAAAATTAGAAATGAAAAAGACGAAGTTACAACTGACACAACAGAAATACAAAAAATCATAAGAAACTACTACAAGCAACTAGATGCCAATAAAATGGAAAAATACAAGAAATGGATAAATTCTTAGTAACATTACAAACTTCCAACACTGAACCAGGAAGAACCAGGAAGAAAATTTTCCAACAGGTTGTTTGGCCTGAGGATTCACAGCACTGGAGCCTACATTCTCTTTGGTGGGGTAATGGCAGACTCTGGGAGGGATCATGCCAAAGAGTACTTCCCAGAACTTTTTCTGCCAGTGTCCTTGTCCTCAAAGTGAGTCACAACCATACCCCCACCTCAGCAGGAGACCCTCCAACACTAGCAGCCATGTGACTGACAGGGTCTTGGTGTTCCAGGAAGGTGTCAGGCCTGTGCCTCTGAGGTGGGAGAGCTGAGTTGAGGACATTGGTAAACCAGAGACCTCCCAGCTCCATATAATATCAAATGGTGAAAACTCTCTCGGATATCTCCATCTCAATGCTAAAATCCAGCTCCAGACAATGACCAGCAAGCTATAGGGCTGGACACCCTATGCCAAACAACTAGCAAGACAGGAACACAACCCCACCAATGAGTAGAGAGGCTGCCTAAAATAATACAGTGACTGAAACGCCAAAACACACTACAGGAGGCAGTCCTGCCCAACAGAAAGACAAGATCCAGCCTCATCAACCAGAACACAGACACTAGTCCCCTCCACCAGGAAGCCTACACAACCCACTGAACCAACTTTAGCCAAAGGGGGCAGACACAAAAACTAATGGGAACTAAGAACCTGCAGCTTGTGAAAAGGAGACCTGAAACACAATAAGTTAAGCAAAATGAGAAGACGAAGAAACACACAGTAGATGAAGGAGCAAGGTAAAAACCCACCAGACCAAACAAATGAAGAGGAAATAAGCAGTCCAGCTGAAAAAGAATTCAGAGTAATGATAGTAAAGATGATCCAAATCTTGGAAATAGAATGGAGAAAATACAAGAAACGTTTAACAAGCACCAAGAAGAGCTAAGGAGCAAGCAAATAATGATGAACAACACAATAAATGAAATTAAAAATTGTCTACAAGGAATCAATAGCAGAATAAATGAGGCAGATGAATGGATAAGTGACCTGGAAGATAAAATAGTGGAAATAACTACTGCAGAGCAGAATAAAGAAAAAAGAAGGAAAAGAATTGAGGACAGTTTTAGAGACCTCTGGTACAAAATTAAATGCACCAACATTCGAATTATAGGGGCCCAGAAGAAGAAGAGAAAAAAAAAAGGGACTGAGAATATATTTGAAGAGATTATAGTTGATAACTTCCCTAATATAGGAAAGGGAATAGTTAATCAAGTCCAGGAAGCACAGAGAGTCCCATACAGGATAAATCCAAGGAGAAACATGGCAAGACACATATTAATCAAACTATCAAAAATTAAATTCAAAGAAAAAATATTAAAAACAGTGAGGGAAACACAGCAAATAACATACAAGGGAATCCTCATAAGGTTAACAGCTGATCTTTCAGCAGAAACTCTGCAAGCCAGAACAGAGTGGCAGGATATATTTAAATTGATGAAAGGGAAAAACCTACAACCAAGATTACTGTACCCAGCAGGGATCTTATTCAGATTCAATGGAGAAATTAAAACCTTTACAGACAAGCAAAAGCTTAGTGAATTCAGTATCACCAAACCAGCTTTACAAGAAATGCTAAAGGAACTTCTCTAGGCAGGAAACACAAGAGAAGGAAAAGACCTACAATAACAAACCCCAAACAATTAAGAAAATGGTAATAGGAACATACATGTTGATAATTACCTTCAATGTAAATGGATTAAATACTCCAACCCAAAGATATAGACGGGCTGAATGGATAAAAAAAACACACTCCTATATATATGCTGTTGACAAGAGATGCACTTCAGACCTAGGGACACATACAGACTGAAAATGAGGGGATGGAAAAAGATATTCCATGCAAATGGAAATCAAAAGAGACCTGGAGTAGAAATTCTCATATCAGACTAAATAGAATTTAAAACAAAGACTATTACAAGAGACAAAGAAGGACACTGCATAACAATCAAGGGATCAATCCAAGAGGAAGATATAACATTTACAGACCCAACATAGGAGCAACTCAATACATAAGGCAAAGCTAGCAGTCATAAAAGGGGAAATCAACAGTAATACAATTATAGTAGAGTCCTTTAACACCTCACTTTCACCACTGGACAGATCATCCAAAATGAAAATAAATAAGGAAACACACACTTAAATAATACATTAAAAAGATGGACTTAATTGATAGTTATAGGACATTCCACCCAAAAGCAACAGAATGCACATTCTTCTCAAGTGCTCATGGAACATTCTTCAGGATAGATAATATCGTGGGTCACAAATCAAGCCTTGGTAAATTTAAGAAAATAGAAATCATATCAAGAATCTTTTTTGATCATGCTATGAGACTAGATATCAATTACAGGGATATATGTTTAATAAATACATACACATGGTGGCTAAACCATACACTACTTAATAACCAATAGGTCACTGAAGAAGTCAAAGAGGAAATCAAAAAATACCTAGAAAAAAATGACAGTAAAAATACAATGACCTAAAAACTATGGGATGCAGCAAAAGCAGTTTGAAAGGCGAAGTTTACAGCAATACAATCCTACCTCAAAAACAAGAAAAATCTCAAAATAAACCACCTATCTCTACACCTTAAGAAATTAGAGAAAGAAGAAGAAGAACAACAACAAAAATCCCAAAGTTAGCAGAAGTAAAGAAATCATAAACATCAGATCAGAAATAAATGAAAAAGAAATGAAGGAAACAATAGCAAAGATCAATAAAACTAAAAGCTGGTTCTTTGCGAAGATAAAAAGAATTGGTAAACCATTACCCAGACTCATCAAGAAAAAAAGGGAGAAGACTCAAATCAATAGAATTAAAAATGGAAAAGGAGAAGTAACAACTGACACTGCAGATCATGATAGATTACTACAAGCAACTATATGCCAATAAAATGGACAACCTAGAAGAAATGAACAAATTCTTTAAAATGCACAACCTTCTGAGACTGAACCAGGAAGAAATAGAAAATATAACTGACCACTCACAAACACTGAAATTGAGAATGTGATAAAAATCTTCCAAGAAACAAAAGCCCAGGGCCAGATGGCATGATAGGTGAATTCTATCAAACATTTGGAGAAGAGCTAACACCTATCTTTCTCAAAATCTTCCAACATATAGCAGAGGGAGGAAAACTTCCAAACTCATTCTATGGGGCCACCAACACACTGATACCAAATGCAGACAAAGATGTCACAAAGAAAGAAAACTACAGGCCAATATCACTGATGAAAATAGATGCAAATGTCCTCAATAAAATACTAGCAAAGAGAATCTAACAGCATATTAAAAGGATCATACACCATGATCAAGTTGGATTTATCCCAGGAATGCAAGGATTCTTCAATATATGCAAATCAATCAATGTGATAAAGCATATTAACAAACAGATGGAGAAAAACCATATAATCATCTCAATAGATGCAGAAAAAGCTTTCAACAAAATTCAACACCCATTTATGATAAAAACCCTCCAGAAAGTAGACATAGAGGGAACTTACCTCAACATATAAAAGGCCATATCTGAAACCCACAGCCAACATCTTTCTCAATGGTGAAAAACTGAAACCATTTCCTCTAAGAGCAGGAACAAGACAAGGATGTCCACTCTCACCACTATTATTCAACATAGTTTTAGTGACAGCAATAAGAGAAGAAAAAGAAATAAAAAGAATCTAAATCAGAAAAAAAGTAAAACTGTCACTGTTTGCACATGACATGATAATATACGTAAAGAATCCTAAAGATGCTACCAGAAAACTACCAGAGCTAATCAATGAATTTGGTAAAGTAGCAGGATACAAAATAAATGCACAGAAATCTCTTTCATTCCTATACACTAGAGATGAGAAATCTGAAGGAGAAATTAAGGAAACACTCCCATTTACCACTGCAACAAAACGAATAAAATACCTAGGAATAGACCTACCTAAGGATACAAAAGACCTGTATGCAGAAAATGATAAGACACTGATGAAAGTAATTAAAGATGATACAAGCAGATGGAGAGATATACCATGTACTTGGATTGGGAGAATCAACCTTGTGAAAATGACTATACTACCCAAAGCAATCTACAGATTCAATGCAATCCTTATCAAACTACCAATGACATTTTTCACAGAGCTAGAACAAAAAATATCACAATTTGTATGGAAACACAAAAGACCCCGAAGAGCCAAAGCAATCTTGAGAAAGAAAAATGGAGATGGAGGAATCAGGTTCCCTGACTTCAGACTATACTACAAGTCTACAGTAATCAAGACAGCATGGTACTGGCACAAAAACAGAAATATAGATCAATGGAACAGGATAGAAAGCCCAGAAATAAACCCATGCACATATGGTCAACCTATATTTGACAAAGGGGGCGAGAATATACAATGGAGAAAAGACAGTCTCTTCAATAAGTGGTGCTGGGAAAACTGGACAACTACATGTAAAAGAGTGAAATTGGAACAGTTCTTATCACCATGCACAAAAATGCACTCAAAATGGACTAAAGACCTAAACGTAAAGCCAGACACTGTAAAACTCTTAGAGGAAAATATAAGCAGAACACTCTGTGACATAAATCACAGCAAGATCCTTTTTGAACTACCTCCTAGAGAAATGGAAATAAAAACAAAAATGAACAAATGGGGACTAATGAAACTTAAAAGCTTTTGCACAGCAAAGTTAACCATATACAAGACAAAAAGACAACCCACAGAATGGGAGAAAACATTTGCAAATGAAGCAACTGATAAACGATTAATCTCCAAAATTTACAAGCAGTTTATGCAGCTCAATATCAAAAACAAACAAACCAATCCAGAATTGGGCAGAAGACCTAAGTAGACATTTCTGCTATAAGATATACAAATTGTCAACAAACATATGCAACAATGCTCAACATCACTAATCATTAGAGAAATGCAAATCAAAACTACAATAAGGTATCACATTAGACCAGTCAGAATGACCATGATTAAAAAAAATCTACAAACAATAAATGTTGGAGAGGGTGTGGAGAAAAGGGAATACTCTTGCCCTGTTGGTGGGAATGTAAATTGATACAACCAGTATGTGGAACAGTATGGAGGTTCCTTAGAAAACTAAAGATAGAACTACCATACGACCCAACAATCCCACTCCTGAGCATATACCCTAAATAAACCATAATTCAAAAAGAGTCATGTAAAACAATGTTCATTGCTCTATTTACAATAGCCAGGACATGGAAGCAACCTAAGTGTCCAGTGAGAGATGAATGGACAAAGAAGATGTTGCACATATATACAATGGAATGTTAGCCATAAAAAGAAAGGAAATTGAGTTATTTGTACTGAGATGGATGGACCTAGAGTCTGTCATACAGAGTGAAGTAAGTCATAAAGAGAAAAAAATACCATATGCTAACACATATATATGGACTCTAAAAAAAAAAAAAAAGGTTCTGAAACCTGTGAGCAGGACAGGAATAAAGATGCAGACGTAGCAAATGGACTAGAGGACATGGGGATGGAGAACGGTAAGATGAGACGAAGTGAGATTGTGGCATGGACTTATATATACTACCAAATGTAAAATAAATAGCTAGTAGGAACCAGCCACATAGAACAGGGACCTCAGCTCAGTGCTTTGTGACCACCTAGATGGGTGGGATAGGGAGTGTGGGAGGGAGACACATGGGGGAGGTGATATGGGGATATATGAATATATATAGCTGATTCACTTTGTTATAAAGCAGAAACTAACACACCATTGTAACGCAATTACATTCCAATAAAGATGTTTAAATAAATTAACAAATAAACAAATAAATAAATAATTAAAGAGGATTGGCCAGTGGTGGAGAAATCACACTAGTCTGTTTAAAACTGGTGGCATGATCAAATGGCCCACAGGAAATTATAATTCATAGGATCCTCCATCTGTAGATGAATGGAAGTTCTGATAGAAAATCAGTTTGGATTTGGATAGGTTGAATTTGAGGAGGTGAGATATGTAGTAGAAATATAAGACTGTCAGTTGGGTGAGAGAGGGCTTAAGTTTCAACAAATAGATGTGGTAGTCCACAACATGAAGTGTTCAGACTCTGAGAGTGTGTAATTAATGCATTAAATTCTTGAAGTGTTTTTGTAATAATTAAAAAATAATAATCATCCAACAAATAAAAGCCCAGGACCAGGTGGCTTCTCAGGTGAAATCTATCAAACATTTACAGAAGAGTTAACACCTACCCTGTTGAAAGGCTTCCAAAGAATTGCAGAGGAAGGAATACTCCCAAGATCATTCTATGAGGCCACCATCACCCTGATACCAAAACCTGACAAAAATATAACAAAAAAAGTAAATTATAAGCCAATATCACAGATAAATATAGATGCAAATATCCTCAACAAAATACTAGCAAACCAAATCCAACATCACCTTAAAAGGATCATACAGCAATGATCACATGGAATTTATCCCAGGGATGCAAGGATTCTTCAATACTCACAAATCAGTCAGTGTGATACACCACATCTACATATTGAAGAATAAAAACCATATGATCATCTCAATAGGTGCAGAAAAAGCTTTTGACAAATTCAACATCCATTTATGATAAAAACTCTCCAGAAAGTGGTCATAGAGGGAACCTACCTCAACATAGTAAAGGCCATATACGACAAACCCACAGCAGACATCATTCTCAACAGTGAAAAGCTGAAAGTATTTCCTCTAAGATCAGAAACATGACAAGGATGTCCTCTCTCAACACTATTATTCAAAATATTTGTGGAAGTCCTGGCTATGGCAATCTGAGAAAAAAAAATAAAAAGAATCCAAATTGGAAAAGAAGTAAAACTGTCACTGTTTGCAGATGACATCATACTATACATAGAAAACCCTAAAGATGCTACCAGAAAACTACTAGAGATCATCAAATAATTTGTTAAAGTTTCAGGATTTAAAATTAATACACAGAAATCTCTTGCATTCCTATACACTAACAACTAAATATCAGAAATGGAAATGAAGGTAGCAATCTCATTTACCATAACATCAAAAAGAATAAAATACCTAGGAATAAATCTACATAAGGAGGTAAAAAACCTGTACTCAGAGAAGTATAAAATACTGATGAAACAAATCTAAGATGATAAAAACAGATGGAGAAATATACCGTGTTCTTGGATTGGAAGAATCAATATTGTGAAAATGACTATACTACACAACAATCTACAGATTCAATGAAATCCTTATCAAATTACCCGTGACATTTTTTTTTACAGAACTAGAACAAAAAATTTTACAATTTGGATGGAAACAATAAGACCCCAAATAGCCAAAGCAATCTTGGAAAAGAAAAACGGATCTGAAGGAATCAGGCTCCCTGACTTCAGACAATACTGCAAAGCTACAGTCATCAATATCTTATGGTACTGGCACAATATCAGAAATATAGATCAATGGGACAGGATAGAAAATCTAGAGGTACCCGTGCACCTAATCTATGACAAAGGAGGTATGAATATACAATGGAAAAAAGTCTCTTCAGTAAGTGACGCTAGGATAATTGGACAATTACATGTAAAAGAATGAAATTATAACACCTCCTAAAACCATACAAGAAAGTAAACTCAAAATTGATTAGGGATCAAATGTAAGGCCAGATGCTATAAAACTCTTAGAGGAAAATCTAGGCAGAACCCTCTGTGGCATAAATTGCTGTAAGATCTTTTTCAATCCACCTCATAGTGTAATAAAAATAAAGACAAAAAAAAATTAGACCAAATTATACCTAAAAGCTTTTGCACAGCAAAGGAAACCATAAACAAAACTAAAAGACAACCCTCAGAATGGGAGAAAATATTTGCAAATGAAGCAACTGACAAGGGAATAATTTCCAAAATATACAAACAGTTCATGCAGCTCAATATCAAAAAAAAACCCCAAACAACCCGATCAAAAAGTGGGGAGAGATATAAATAGACATTTCCCAAAGAAGGCATACAGTTGGCTAAAAAGCACATGAAAAGATACTTAACTAATTATTAAAGAAATTCAAATAAAAACTACAATGTAGTATCACCTCAGACTGCACAGAATGGCCATCATCAAAAAATCTACAAACAATAAATGCTGGAGAGAGTGTGGAGAAAAGGTAACCATCTTACACTGTTGGTGGTAATGTAAACTGGTATAGCCACTATGGAAACAGTATGGAGTTTCCTTAAATAAATAAATAGAGCTACCATATGATCCAGCAATCCCACTCCTGGGCATATATCCAGAGAAAACCATAATTCAAAAAGATACATGCACCTCACTGTTCATTGCAGCACTATTTATCATAGCCAGGACATGAAACCACCTAAATGTCCACTGACAGAGGAATGGATAAAGATGTGGTACATATACACAATGGAATATTACTCAGCCATAAAAAAGCAAGTAATGCCATTTGCAGCAACATGCATGGACATAGAGATTTTCATACTGAGTAAGTCAAATATTATATGATGTGACTTATATGTGGAATCTAAAAGCAGGGTACAAATGAACTTATCTATGAAACAAATAGATTTACAGATGTAGAAAATTAACATATGGTTTCCAGGGCTAGGGGGAGGAGGGATAAATTGGAAGATTGGGATTGACATATACACACTACTGTATATGAAATAGATAACTAATAAGGACCTACTGTATAACACAGTGAACTCTACTCAATACTCTGTAATGGTCTACATGGGAAAAGAGTCTAAAAAAGAGTGGGTATACATATATGTATAACAGACTCAGTTTGCTCTACCCTGAAATTAGCACAATATTTTAAATCAAATATACTTCAATAAAAAATTTTAAAAATCATCAATTTTTTTCCAAAAATTACTTTATTCAAATTTAATTTATCTTTGCTTTTACTGTAAGAGCATTTAACACTCTCTCACCGATATTTGTTAATGTTCCACCAAGGAACTAATGTTCTTATTACCATACATGTAGGTTGTATATATTTCAAGTAGCTGCATTAAAAATTCTCCTCAAATTCTATCTTTATATGTAGATATATTTCGCAGTAAAGTCATTTATGATTGAAAATGCAAGTATAGATTTATGCTATATATATGTATATATTTCTGTAACAGACATATTTGAAAACATATTCAAGAATATATTTTCATGAGAAATAATAAAT
Source organism: Lagenorhynchus albirostris (assembly GCF_949774975.1). Classification (NCBI taxonomy): domain Eukaryota; kingdom Metazoa; phylum Chordata; class Mammalia; order Artiodactyla; family Delphinidae; genus Lagenorhynchus; species Lagenorhynchus albirostris. The sequence goes on along the minus strand of NC_083112.1, from coordinate 41,777,262 downwards.
ATGTTGGCATGTATGACATGTTTTATATATAATACAACTATATATATTATTTTTATAATTATACACATTATATATATATATATATAAAAAACATTTGATGTTTTTAACACAGTAGGCTCAATTTATATTAGAAAATCTCAGAGAATTCTCAAAATCACTCAAAATATTATCATATTTAATTATAATTCCAAATCTTAGTTTGGTTTGTTTAATAATTTCAAGGAAGAAAAGTGGGATCAAAGTATTTCTAAAGTACTGAATTTCTTTAAATTATAGAATATTGGTAATATAGAAGTACAGAAAACTGGGTCCTAAGTCTTTTACAGATGTGGGCCATTATTCTTTTTTTCAGAATTTGCAATAAAACTTCTTTATCTACACCTCAATTTTGATTTGCTTTTTAAAAATTGTCTCAGGGTTCACTTATGCATAAATTATCTTTTTAAAAATTGTCCCAGGGTTCACTTATGCATAAATTATCTTTTTAAAAATTGTCCCAGGGTTCACTTATGCATAAATTATCTTATAATTCATATGTTTAGTTTGCCTTATTTGAATCTTATTCAAGAATATTTTTCAAGAGAAATGTATGATAATAAAAGATTCAAATGAAACTAAATATAATTTGAAATCTAAACAGCTAAAAGAATAATTAAATTTGAACTCCTCAAACAAAACATTTAGGAATGAGATGAATTCTATTTTTTTTCAAGCCCAATAACTCCCCAAATCTAAAAGAGAAGTAAGAGTAATTAAAGACATTCAAAATGTTTCTACTACATCCCTCACCTAACCTGAGTATGAAAACTGTTGCAACATTTTGTTAAACAATGTTTTAAAATGTATTGTCCTTCTCTATATAGCATTAATATTTTAAAGCTTGTTACAACTCATCTGTGTTAATCCTAACCATTGTAAATGCATAACATGATATTAAGAATAAATACATACTCTAAGGTGTCATTCAGAAATGAAAGCATTAGTTTCTGCTTTATAACAGAAAAAAAGCAGAAACTAACTTTTCTGTTATAAGGCAGAAACTAATGCTATCATTTCTGAATGATACCTTAGAGTATGTGCATTGTAAAGCAATTATACTCCAATAAAGATGTTAAAAAAAAGATGTGGGAGTGCAAATACACTTGCACCTACTTATAATCACTATTGATTATAATTCAGTCAAAACTCTTGTCCTTTGAGAAAGGAAATACAGCAAGGAATGATTGTAAACTCCTAGTTGTACTTCCATGGAAAATATATTCTTTGCTCTGTACTTTCATTATATAAATAGAGATTTTTTTTTGTACTATTTACTACTAATGATAGAATTATTTGTAACTGCAACTAAATCCCTGATATGCACTTTTTTTCTTTGGGAAAAAATAAACCTACCATCTAAAAAAAGAAAAAAATAAATAAAAGCATTGCTAGTTTCAATTGGTAAAATATGAAACTTCTAGTAAAAGAAAAATAAGTTAATTATTATGGTACACCATGAAATGTTATTTTGTATCAAACATTCACACATTTAAAAGAAAGTAAGAAAATGTAAATATCAATGCATATATTTGAGTTGTAGGGGAGCACAATGCCAACGTGTTTTCTGAAATCACAAAAGCAGATATGACTCTTTGTATTATATATTTTTAATTAGTATTAAAAATAGTCTGCATATATTCATTAGTATCTAAAACGAATACTTAAAAACAAAGCACAAATAACAATGCACAAAATTACAAGGCAAATGCACTCTGTTCTTTGCTCAGGATATCCTACATCACAATACTGGTATGTGTTTAGTTAGGGGAAGGAGTAAATTTTTTTTTAATTTACCCAAAGACATTATCACATCACCAAGTGAAGCTTGTGTGAGTCTAAAAAAAATAATGAGCTTAAAAATGAATCAGTTTTGACTGAGCCTATTGCTTCATACTAATAAGTTTAATGTGTAATGTTTACCTTTAAACTATAAAATACATGCATGAATCAGCTAAATAATGTCATCTGGCAATCAGAAGTTCTATTCCAGTTTATAAGGCAGAAATAGCTAGCAAACATTCTTCTGATGGCTAGTGAAATACTTCACAGTATAGAAATAAAACATTTTCCTATTCTATTAAAATGTCAGACTTTATTTACTTGAGGTCATAACAGCACGTTTCTTATATATTAAAGCATATTAAAAGTAAAGTATAAAAATACATTTAAGGGCTTCCCTGGTGGCACAGTGGTTGAGAGTCCACCTGCCAATACAGGGGACACGGGTTTGTGCCCCGGTCCGGGAAGATCCCACATGCCGCGGAGCAGCAAGGCCCGTGAGCCATGGCCACTGAGCCTGCGTGCCCAGAGCCTGTGCTCCACAACGGGAGAGGCCACAACAGTGAGAGGCCCACGTACCGCAAAACAAAAAACAAAACAAAACAAAAAAAAACATTTAAAATATATTTTCAAGCAGTGTGGTATACAATGTTGCTCTCTTGGATATGTTTGTATTTTAAAGTATGGTTGTAAATGGCACCACTTTTGTTAAATTATTTTCATATCTCATCAGAAAATTAAATTGATTGAAAACCTTACTGAACAAGCTATAGTTTGGGCTTTCTGTGGAAAATGAATAGAAAGTATTGTTTGAAATCCATCAAGAAAATGTTCTATATAAAATTTCATGTGCCAAGTTTCAAAAGTAAAGATTAAGAAAACTTCTTGTATATACAAAAATAGTTCCTACTACTTCTACCTGGAAGTATATAATTACTATATACTTGAAATTTCATTCCACTCCATTAGCTATGTACCTTCCAAAGAATGTAAAGATGATTCTTTTTTTTTTTTTTTTTTGCGGTATGTGGACCTCTCACTGTTGTGACCTCTCCCATTGCAGAGCACAGGATCTGGACGCGCAGGTTCAGTGGCATGGCTCACAGGCCTAGCGTCTCCTTAGCATGTGGGATCTTCCCAGACTGGGGCACGAACCTGTGTCCCCTCTATTGGCAGGCGGACTATCAACCACTGTGCCACCAGGCAAGCCCAAGATGATTCTTTAATGGTGATTCATGATCAAATTGGAAATGAATGAATTCACCTGAGTATTTTTCTATGATGAATCTTGTTCAATATTGGTTTCTTTCTTTATTATCTGTAGATTTACTATGAATCGTGACTGTAAAGTAACAGCATTTTTAGAAAATCAATTTGGTAAATAGCATTCAAAAAGAAAATAGTCATTACTTTTCAAATTTAAATAAATTCCAATAAGTTTAAAACATGTACAAAATATAAAAAAATAAATACTATAGGCACAACTTAATGACTATGTTCCAAAAATTTAGACTAGAGTTAATAAAATAAATGATCTTACTCAACCAGTTTTATACTCTTCCTCAAAACAGCAACTTATCAGCACCCGACATTCAGGCTTCATGTTTCACTTCACTGTGAAACAAGATGGTTTAAAATCTAACTCTACTCTAATCACTTATCTCTATCTTTGTTTTTTACATCTTTATTGGAGTATAATTGCTTTACAATGGTGTGTTAGTTTCTGCTTTATAACAAAGTGAATCAGTTATACATATACATATGTTTCCATATCTCTTCCGTCTTGCATCTCCCTCCCTCCCACCCTCCCTATCCCACCCCTCTAGGTGTTCACAAAGCACCAAGCTGATCTCCCTGTGCTATGCGGATCATTATTGAAGAAGAAAAGCATTCTAGCTGAGCACCAGCCAGGAGTCATTGAAGGGAGTATTAATGAGATGGACAGAAAGCAGGCAGTTATTTCTCTAGAGGGTGAAGTGTTAACAAACTAGTGACCATGAAGAAGTTAAAAGAAAAGACAAATAGGACTATTCCTTTTCTGACTAAAAGCATATACCTTAGGAGAACAATAACTTAGGAGAAGTCAGAGTTCTTCTTTGATGAATATCGCCTAGTAAGACATCGCTTTGATCTCTGCCTTATTTCAAGGGTACACATCAAATTACATTGAATGAGCTTTAGTCTCCCCTTCAGGTGATTATGAACTAGGGAATTAGTAATTTTGTTATCATTTTTCTAACTTTTGTCTCTATCTTATATATTTTATAGCTGAAGGACTTTAAGCAGAAGGTACATAACTTGCTCAAATGGCAACTAAATTTAGGAGCAGAGAAAGGTCTGGAATTTATTCCAAGTTTCAATTCAAAATTCTCTCTCTTCTGCTTTCAGCATGGTTCCCATATCATCTATATCAAATATCTTCTTATATTGACAGAGATACACATTTTTGTAAGACTACTTAAATGTGAAGTGTTTCAGGCATATTCATAATAATGAGAATGATTTTAATAGTTAGATTTTATTAAATTATGCCACACTGAATGTTTTTTTTTAATTTATTCTCAATTTCCCATTTTACAGATAAATAAATTGGGAGGAAGAAATCATATTTTTTCTATAATCCAGAGTCCATAATGTTAATTACCCACATACATTTTGTTAAATAAAAATGAATAAAAAATCTTCATTCATCCAGGTCATATTTTTGCATATATCATCAATTTTAATAACTTATTATTTTTCTGTTTTGCAGTAAGCACATTGAGTAGCATAGTACAAAATACTGTCTTTTTATATCAAAAGTAGAAATCATTCTGAGAGAATCATGTTTTGTCAGCATATTCACATATAAATGTAAACTGAATTAAATTAAATATTTTTTCTAGACTATAACATTATTAATTTCAAGAAGGAGTGAAAAAGCACATTAATTAAAATATGTAGTTGGTTCTAGCTGCTACAGATATATGGGACTTATTTTTGTTTGTTGTGATATTATTTTAATGAAGACTCCACAAATAAATGAATTAAACTATAAAACTTGAAGTGCATTTATTTTTTGTATATAAAATTGATCACATTAAACTTATTAAATTAAAGTGTTATCTTTATTATACTTCTGTTTTTTTTCTAATGGAAGCAATTATACTGTAACATTTTACATCAAAATATATAAAAAAGATTAAATAAGATAATTTTATCAATCTTAATACTTAATAATTTTCTGTATTTAATTTAGAAAGAGCATCTTATATTTAGGAATAAATCTCTTAACAAATATAAAAACATTATGAAGTGTGCAGGACATTAGTAAAATAGACTAATGGTAATTAGTAATTGGCAATAAAAGGGTTAAAACAAGCATGGTGTTCTCAGAATAGAAAGAAGAGGATTATGTGGTGAAGTAAAATTAATTAATATAGCTTTAAAAACAACTAGACAGATATTTGGTAATAATCTATAATTCAAATGGATGCTTTTGGTCCTGGTTGCAAAGGTTTAACTGTTTTCCCCTTGAGATATTCATACAAAATATCTTGAAGTTCTATTGTGGGGAAAAATTAATAAAAAGTCACATTAAAGTTATAAAGGAGCCATAATTTTTAAAAGGGTAAGAATTAAACAGTTTGAATTCAACTGAGATTTTACTTTAAGAAGAGAAAATCTAAATTGTTATATTTATGTCATGTCAAAACCAATAATATAGAAAAATGAATCATTCAGAAGATATATGACTAATTTAGTACACTTATTCTGAATAAATGGTTCCTAGCATTCTTGAAGTGTTCTTTCTATAACATTTTCATTACATGAGCTGCCTCAAAACAGTCTAATTTCCAAAATGTTCTATCACAGGTTGATTTCTGATGAAACATTATTGATTACAGTTTATTGTAATTAATTTAATTACTTTAAATTAAAATACAATTCAGAACTTTTTGCACATGAATTTTTTGTAAACATGGAATGATAGGTTTATTGATAATTAATACACTTAATGCAATACATATGATTGCTCACCAATTTTCACTTTTCAAATATATAGTTAAGTTCTAATACATAACATGGCAGAGCTCTAAGATATTTAGCAGAGAAAATATAATTGATGCTTACTTAAAAAGAAGTTAGAATATTACACAGAAGTTCTCTGTATTTTTAAAGCAAGTATAGTAGCTTGGCATTCAAACAATAATCTCTGTGTAAAGTATATTGTGTCTCATTGAAATAAAAGAAAGCAATGATCTTCCCTGAAGAACATTGACAGAGTTAATGACAACTTTTCTGTCATATATTATTATTCACTAGACAGTTATTGTTTAATGTAAATTTGATAATACTACCCAGATATTTTGAGATGATACATAGTTGGGTTGATTAATTTATAAATTAGTTCCATTAACCTATATTCCTTGAACTAATTTCATTTGAGACCAGTTATTATAATAGACCTATGCTATTACGAAATGAGTCAAAGAAAATGTGAAGACACAGTAGAAATATGACAAATCATTTTAAAAATCAGTTATCTTGAGTATTTTAAGGAGAAACTTTTTATAACATAACGTCAATTGATAAATATAGAAGAAATAATCAAGTTAAAAGACAAGTATTTGGAAAAATTAGACAGAATCATCAATAGATGAGTAAAGGGTAATGAGTAAAATTCTGTTGAGTAATGACACATGATATTCACAAAATGTCACCCACAATATACTTTTTACTTACACAGAGGAAAAAATTTAACTCTAGAAATTTGGCATAAACTACCTTAAGCACATAATCAAAGTTAATATCCAAAAATGAGTCAAACCAACATCAAGAGCCTCCTAACATAATACATTGGAAAGAATTAAGCAACACATCTGTCACGTCCTTGCCAAAAATGCATAATTTTAATATTATCTTGAGGAAATACCAGACAGACCAACACTGTGGAATATTTTAAAAAATAATGGCTGGAACTATTAAAAAAGATCAAGGTCCATAACGACAATAAAAGACTGTTAACTTGTGCAGTTTAGAAGTGAATAAAGAGATAAAGACTGGATGCAACATGTTATAAATGATTTCTTGGTTATGGGATGTATTTTAGTTTTCATTCTTTTTTGATATTAATGGGAAAATTAGGACTTATTTATTAAATGTCTATAGAATACATAATAGTTTTAGATGAGTGCTAATGTCCTTATTTTGTTAATTACAACATAGTTATGTTAGCAAGTGTCTTTTTTATTTTTTTTATTGGAGTATAATTGTTTTACAAAGTTCTGTTAGTTTCTGCTGTACAACGAAGTGAACAAGCTATATGTATACATATATCCCCTTCCCCTTGGACCTCCCTGCTACCTCCTCAGCCGACCCATTTAAGTCATCAAGAGCACCAAGCTGAGCTCCCTGTACTATACAGCAGGTTCACACTAGCTATTTAACACATGACACTGTATATATGTCAATCCATATCTCCCAATTCATACCAGCTGCCCCTTCTGCCTCCATGTCCACACTTCAGTTCTCTATTTCTGCATCTCTATTCCTGCCATGCAAATACGTTCATCTGTACCATTTTTCTAGATTCCGCATATATGTGTTAATATATGATATTTGTTTTTCTGACTTACTTCACCCTGTTTAACAGACAGGTCCATCCACATTTCTACAAATGACCCAATTTTGTTGCTTTTCATGGTTGAGTAATATTCCATTGTATATATGTACCACATCTTCTTTATCCATTACTCTGTTGAAGGATATTTAGGTTGCTTCCATGTCCTGGCTATTGTAAATGGTGCTGTAATGAACATTGGGGTACATGACTCTTTTTGAATTATGGTTTTCTCACGGTATATGCCCAGTAGCAGGATTGTGGGGTCATAGGGAAGTTCTATTTCTAGTTTCTTAAGGAATTTCCATACTGTTATCCTTAGTGGCTGTATCAATTTACGTTACCACCAACAGTGTAAGATGGTTCCCTTTTCTCCACACCCTCTCCAGCATTTATTGTTTGCATATTTTTTGATGATGGTCATTCTGAGTGGTGTGAGATGATACCTCATTGAAGTTTTGATTTGCATTTCTCTGATAATTAGTGATGCTGAGCATCTTTTCAGGTGCCTCTGGGCTATCTGTACATCTTCTTTGGAGAAATGTCTATTTAGGCCTTCTGCCCAATTTTTTTTTTTGTTGCTGTTGTTAATATATAGGAAAATGCCTTTCCTTTTTTTTTTGTTTTGTTTTTTGAATTTAATTTAATTTATTTTTTATACAGCAGGTTATTATTAGTTATCTATTTTATACATATTAATGTATATATGTCAATCCCAATCTCCCAATTCATGCCACCACCACCTGCCCCCGGCACTTCACCCCCTTGATGTCCATACGTTTTTTTCTCTACAACTGTGTCTCTATTTCTGCCCTGCAAACCAGTTCATCTGTACCATTTTTCTAGGTTCTACATATATGTGATAATATACAATATTTGTTTTTATCTTTCTGACTTACTTCACTCTGTATGACAGTCTCTAGATCCATCCACATCTCTACAAATGACCCAATTTTGTTCCTTTTTATGGCTGAGTAATATTCCATTGTATATATGTACCACATCTTCTTTATCCATTTGTCTGTCGATGGGCGTTTAGGTTGCTTCCATGACCTGGCTATTGTAAATAGTGCTGCAATGAACATTGGGGTGCAAATGTCTTTTTGAATTATGGTTTTCTCATGGTATACACCCAGTAGTGGGATTGCTGGGTCATATGGTAGTATTATTTGTAGCTTTTAAAGGAACCTCCATTCTGTTCTCCATAGTGGCTGTATCAATTTACATTCCCACCAACAGTGCAAGAGAGTTCCCTTTTCTTCACACCCTGTCCAGCATTTGTTATTCATAGATTTTCTTATGATGCCCATTCAAACTGGTGTGAGGTGATACCTCACTGCAGTTTTGATTTGCATTTCTCTAATAATTAGTGATGTTGAGCAGCTTTTCATGTACTTCTTGGCCATCTGCATGTCTTCTTTGGAGAAATGTCTATTTAGGTCTTGCTCATTTTTTGATTGGGTTGTTTATTTTTTTAATACTGAGCTGCATGAGCTGTTTATATATTTTGGAGATCAATCCTTTGTCCGTTGGTTCATTTGCAAATATTTTCTCCCATTCTGAGGGTTGTCTTTTTGTCTTCTTTGTAGTTTCCTTTGCTTTGCAAAAGCTTTTAAGTTTCATTAGGTCCCATTTGTTTATTTCTGTTTTTATTTCCAATACTCTAGGAAGTCGGTCAAAAAAGATGTTGCTGTGATTTATGTCAAAGTGTAGTCTTCCTATGTTTTTCTCTCAGAGTTTTATAGTGTCCAGTCTTATATTTGGTCTTTAACCCATTGTGATGCTAATTTTGTTTATGGTGTTAGGGAGTGTTCTAATTTCAGTCTTTTATATGTAGTTCTCCAGTTCTCTCAGCACCACTTATTGAACAGACTGTTTTTTCTCTATTGTATATCCTTGCCTCCTTTGTCATAGATTAGGTCACCACAGGTGCATGGATTTATCTCTAGGCTTTGTATCCTGTTGCACTAATCTATATTTCTGTTTGTTTTTTTTTTTAACATCTTTATTGGGGTATAATTGCTTTACAATGGTGTGTTAGTTTCTGCTTTATAACAAAGTGAATCAGTCATACATAAACATATGTTCCCATATGTCTTCCCTCTTGCATCTCCCTCCCTCCCACCCTCCCTATCCCACCCCTCCAGGCTGTTACAAAGCACCGAGCCAATATCCCTGTGCCATGCGGCTGCTTCCCACTAGCTATCTACCTTACTACGTTTGTTAGTGTGTATATGCCCATGACTCTCTCTCGCCCTGTCACAGCTCACCCTTCCCCCTCCCCATAACCTCAAGTCCGTTCTCTAGGAGGTCTGCGTCTTTATTCCTGCTTTACCCCTAGGTTCTTCATGACATTTGTGTCAGTACCATACTGTCTTGATTATGGTAGCTTTGTAGTATATTCTGAAGTCAGGGAGCCTGATTCCTCTAGCTCTGTTTTTCTTTCTCATCACTGCTTTGGCTACTTAGAGTCTTTTGTGTCTCCATACAAATTATAAATTTTTTTTGTTGTAATTCTGTGAAAAGCGCCACTGGTAATTTGATAGGGATTGCATTGAATCTGTAGATTGTTTTGGGTAATATCATTTTGACAATATTGATTCTTCCAATCCAAGAACATGGTATATCTATCCAACTATTTGTGTCATCTTTGCTTTCTTTCATCAGTGTTTTATAGCTTTCTGAGTACATGTCTTTTGCCTCCTTAGGTAGGTGTATTCCTAGGCATTTTATTTTTTTGATGCTGTGGTAAACAGGATTGTTTCCTTAATTTTTACTTCTGAAATATCATTGTTAGTATATAGGAATGCAAGAGATTTCTGTGCATTAAGTTTGTATCCTGCAACCTTACCAAATTCATTGATTAGCTGTTTTAGTTTTTTGGTGGCATCTTTAGGATTTTCTATGTATAGCATCATGTTATTTGCAAACAGTGATAGTTTTACTTCTTCTTTTCCAATCTGTGTCCCTTTTATTTCTTTTTCTCCTTTGATTGCTGTGACTGAAACTTCCAAAACTATGTTGAATAATAGTGGTGAGAGTGGACATCCTTGTCTGTTACTGATCTTAGAGGAAATGCTTTCACTTTTTCACTATTTAGAATGATGTTTGCTGTGGGGTTGTTGTATATGACACTAATTATGTTGAGATAGTTTCCCTCTAAGCCCACTTTCTGGAGATTTATTTTTATCATAAATGGGTGCTGAATTTTGTCAAAAAAACCTTTCTGCATCTATTGAGATGATCATATTATTTTTTTATTCTTCGATTTGTTAATAAGTTGTATCAAATTTGTTGATTTGTTAAAGAATCCTTGCATCCCTGGTGTAAATTACACTTGACCATGGGGTATAATCCATTTAATGTGTTCTGCAATTCTGTTTGCTAGTATTTTCTTAAAGATATTTGCATCTATGTTCCCCAGTGATATTGGTCTTCGATTCCTTTCTTTTTTTGTGTTATATCTTTGTTTGGCTTTGGTATCAGGGTGATGGTGGCCTCATACAGTTCCTCCCTCTTCAAATTTTTGGGAGAGTTTGAGAAGGATGGGTGTTAGCTCTTCTCTAAATGTTTGCTAGGGCTTCCCTGGTGGTGCAGTGGTTAAGAATCTGCCTGCCAATGCAGGGAACACGGGTTTGAGCCTTGGTCTGGGAAGATCCCACATGCCATGGAGCAGCTGGACCCATGTGCCACAATTACTGAGGCCCAGGCGCCTAGACACCATGCTCCACAACAAGAGAAGTCACCTCAATGAGAAGCTCACGCACCGCAATGAAGAGTAGCCCCTGCTCGCTGCAGCTAGAGAAATTCTGATGCAGCAATGAAGATCGAAAGCAGCCAAAAATAAATAAATAAAATAAATTTAAATATTTGCTAGAATTCACCTGTGAAGCCATCTTGTCCTGAACTTTTATTTGTTAGAAGATTTTAAATTAGAGTTTCAATTTCATTACTTGTGTTTGGTCTGTTCATATTTTCCATTTCTTCCTGGTTCATTCTTGGAGGCTTGTACATTTCCAAGAATTTGTCCATTTCTTCCAGTTTGTTCATTTTACTGGTATATAGTTGCTTTTAAAAATCATTTATGAACCTTTGCATTTCTACAGGTTTAGCTGTAATTTCTCCTTTCTCATTTCTGATTTTATTGATTTAAGTCCTCTCCTTTTTTTTTTTTTTTTGATGAGTGTGCCTAAAGTTTTATCAATTTTGTTTATCTTCTCAAAGAACCAACTTTTAATCTTATTGATCTTTGATATTGTTTTCTTCATTTTTATTTCATTAATTTCTCCCCTGATCTTATGATTACTTTCCTTCTACTAACTTTGGGTTTTCTTTGTTCTTCTTTCTCTAGTTGCTTTAAGTGTAAGGTTAGAATGTTTATTTGAGATTTTTCTTGTTTCTTGAGGTGATTTTGAATTGCTATAAACTTCCCTCTCAGCAAAAGAACGGCTTTTGCTGAGTCTCATAGGTTTTGGGTCATTGTGTTTCATTGTCACCTTTTCTAAGTTCTTTTAAAATTTCTTCTCTGATTTCTTCAGTGATCTCTTGGTTATGTAGTACTGTATTATTTAGCCTCCATTTGCGTGTTTTTGTACAGTTTGATTTCCTGTAGCTGTTTTCTAATCTCATAGTGTTGTGGCAGGCAGATACTTGATACAATTTCAATTTTCTTAAATTTACAGGGGCTTGACTTGTGACCCAAGATGTGATCTGTCCTGGAGAATTTTCCATGTGCACTTGAGAAGAAAGTGTATTCTGCCACTTTCACGTGGAATGTCTTATAAAAATCATCTAAATCTATCTGGTCTTTTCTGTCATTTAAAACTTGTTTTTCCTTATTTATTTTCTATATGAATGATCTGTCCATCAGTGTAAATGGGGTGTTAATGCCCCCCGCTATTATTATGTCACTGCTGCTTTCCCTTTTTATGGCTCTTAGCATTTGCCTTATGTATTGAGGTGCTCCTATGTTGGGTGCATAAATATTTATAATTGTTATATCTTCTTCTTGGATTGATCTCTTGATCATTATGTAGTGTTCTTCCTTATCTCTTGTAACAGTCTTTATTTTAAAGTCTATTGTATCTGGTATGTGTATTGTTTCTCCATCTTTCTTTTCACTTCCATATGCATGGAATATATTTTTCCTATCCCCTCACTTCAAGTCTCTATGTGTCCTTAAGTCTGACATGGGTCTCGTGTAGACAACATATACATGGGTCTTGTTTTGTATCCATTCAGCCAGTATGCGTCTTTTGGTTGGAGAATGTAAACCACTTACATTCAAGGTAATTTTTGATATGTATGTTCCTAGTACCATTTTATTAATTGCTTTGGGTTTGTTTTTGTGGGTCTTTTTCTTCTCCTTTTTTTATTTTCCATCTTTATTGGAGTATAATTGCTTTACAATTTTGTGTTAGTTTCTGCTTTATAACAAAGTGAATCACTTATACATATACATATGTTCCCATATCTCTTCCGTCATGTGTCTCCCTCCCTCCCACGCTCCCTATCCGACTCCTCTAGGTGGTCACAAAACACCGAGCTGATCTCCCTGTGCTATGCAGCTGCTTCTCACTAGCTATCTATTTTACATTTGGTAGTGTATATATGTCCATGCCACTCTCCCGCTTTGTCACAGCTTACCCTTCCCCATCCCCATATCCTCAAGTCCATTCTCTAGGAGGTCTGTGTCTTTATTCCTGTCTTACCCCTAGCTTCTTCATGACATTTTTTTTTCTTAAATTCCATATATATGTGTTAGCATACGGTATTTGTCTTTCTCTTTCTGACTTACATCACTCTGTAGGACAGACTCTAGGTCCATCCACCTCATTACAAATAGCTCAATTTTGTTTCTTTTTATGGCTGAGTAATGTTCCATTGAATATATGTGCCACACCTTCTTTATCCATTCATCCGATGAGGGCCACTTAGGTTGTTTTCATCTGCTGGCTATTGTAAATAGAGCTGCAATGAATATTTTGGTACATGACTCTTTTTGAATTATGGTTTTCTCAGCCTATATGCCCAGTAGTGTGATTGCTGGGTCATATGGTAGTTCTATTTGTAGTTTTTTAAGGAACCACCATACTGTTCTCCATAGTGGCTGTACCAATTCACATTCCCACAAGCAGTGCAAGACTGTTCCTTTTCCTCCACACACTCTCCAGCATTTATTGTTTCTAGATTTTTGGATGATGGGCATTCTGACTGGTGTGACATGATATCTCATTGTAGTTTTGATTTGCATTTCTCTAATTATTAATGATGTTGAGCATTCTTTCATGTGTTTTTTGGCAGTCTGTATATCTTCCTTGGAGAAATGTCTATTTAGATCTTCTGCCCATTTTTGGATTGGGTTGTTTGCTTTTTATTGAGCTACATGAACTGCTTGTAAAATTTGGAGGTGAATCCTTTGTCAGTTGCTTCATTTGCAAATATTTTCTCCCATTCTGAGGGTTGTCTTTTGGTCCTGTTTCTGATTTCCTTTGCTGTGCAAAACCTTTGAAATTTCATGAGGTCCCATTTGTTTATTTTTGTTTTTGTTTCCATTTCTCTAGGAGGTGGGTTAAAAAGGATCTTGCTATGATTTATGTCATAGAGTGTTCTGCCTATGTTTTCTTCTAAGGGTTTGATAGTTTCTGACCTTATATTTAGGTCCTTAATCCATTTTGAACTTATTTCTGTGTATGGTGTTAGGGAGTGATCTAATCTCATACTTTTACATGTACCTGTCCAGTTTTCCCAGCACCATTTATTGAAGAGGCTGTCCTTTCTCCACTGTATATTCCTGCCTCCTTTATCAAAAATAAGGTGACCATATGTGCATGGGTTTATCTCTGGGCTTTCTATCCTGTTCCATTGATCTATCTTTCCATTTTTGTGCCAGTACCATACTGTCTTGATTACTGTGACTTTGTAGTATAGTCTGAAGTCAGGATGCCTGATTCCTCCAGCTCAGTTTTTCATTCCCAAGATTGCTTTAGCTATTCGGGGACTTTTGTGTTTCCCTACGAATTGTGAAATTATTTGTTCTAGCTCTGTGAAAAATGCCAGTGGTAGTTTGGTAGGGATTGCATTGCATCTGTAGTTTGCTTTGAGTAGTAGAGTCATTTTCACAATGTTGATTCTTCCTATCCAAGAACATGGTATATCTCTCCATCTATTTGTATCATCTTTAATTTCTTTCATCAGTGTCTTATAATTTTCTGCATTCAGGTCTTTTGTCTCCTTACCTAGGTTTATTCCTTGATATTTTATTCTGTTTGTTGCAATAGTAAATGAGAGTGTTTTCTTGATTTCACTTTCAGATTTCTCATCATTAGTGTATAGGAATGCCAGAGATTTCTGTGCATTAATTTTGTATCCTGCTACTTTACCAAATTCATTGATTAGCTTTAGGAGTTTTCTGGTAGCATCTTTAGTATTCTCTAGGTATAGTATCATGTCATACACAAACATGAAAGCCTTACTTCTTTTTTTCCAATTTGGATTCCTTTTATTTTCTTTTCTTTGATTGCTGTGTCTAAAACTTCCAAAACTATGTTGAATAAGAGTGGTGAGAGTAGGCAACCTCATCTTGTTCCTGATCTTAGTGGAAATGCTTTCAGTTTTTCACCATTGAGGATGATGTTGGCTGTGGATTTTTCATAAATGGCCTTTATTATGTTGAGGAAAGTTCCCTCTATGCCTACTTTCTGCAAGTTTTTTTGTTATCATAACTGGGTATTGAATTTTGTCAAAAGCTTTCTCTGCATCTATTGAGATGATCATATGGCTTTTCTCCTTCAATTTGTTAAGATGGTGTATCACATTGATTGATTTGCATATATTGAAGAATCCTTGCATTCCTGGAATAAACCACAATTGATCAGGGTGAATGATCCTTTTAATGTGCTGTTGGATTCTGTTTGCTAGTATTTTGTTGAGGATTTTTACATCTATGTCATCAGTGATATTGGCCTGTAGTTTTCTTTCTTTGTGACATCCTTGTTTGGTTTTTGTATCAGGGTGATGGTGGCCTCGTAGAATGAGTTTGGGTATGTTCCTTCCTCTGCTATATTTTGGAAGAGTTTGAGAAGGATAGGTGTTAGCTCTTCTCTAAATGTTTGATAGAATTCGCCTGTGAAGACATCTGGTCCTGGGCTTTTGTTTGTTGGAAGATTTTTAATCACAGTTTCAATTTCAGTCTTGTGATAGGTCTGTTCATATTTTCTATTTCTTCGTGATTCAGTCTTGGCAGATTGTGCATTTCTAAGAATTTGTCCATTTCTTCCAGGTTATTGGCATAGAGTTGCTTGTAGTAATCTCTTATGATCTTTCTTTATTTCTGCAGTGTCAGTTGTTACTTCTCCTTTTTCATTTCTAATTCTGTTGATTTGAGTCTTCTCCCTTTTTCCTGGATGAGTCTGGCTAATGGTTTATCAATTTTGTTTATCTTCTCAAAGAACCAGCTTTTAGTTTAATTGATCTTTGCTATCATTTCCTTCATTTCTTTTTCATTTATTTCTGATCTGATCTTTATGATTTCTTTCCTTCTGATAACTTTGTTTTTTTTTTTTTCTTCTTTCTCTAATTGCTTTAAGTTCAAGGATAGGTTGTTTATTCGATATGTTCCTGTTTCCTAAGTTAGGATTGTATTGCTATAGACTTCCCAATTAGAACTGATTTAGCTGAATCCCATAGGTTTTGGGTCGTCATGTCTCCATTGTCATTTGTTTCTAGGTATTTTTTTTAATTTCCTCTTTGATTTCTTCAGTGATCACTTCGTTATTAAGTAGTGTATTATTTAGCCTCCATGTGTTTGTATTGTTACTGATCTTTTCTTGTTATTTATATCTAGTCTCATTGCAGTGTGATCGGAAAAGATACTTGATATAATTTCAATTTTCTTAAATTTACCAAGGCTTAATTTGTGACCCAAGATATGATCTATCCTGGAGAATATTCCATGAGCACTTGAGTAAAATGTGTATTCTGTTGTTTTTGGATGGAATGTCCTGTAAATATCAATTAAGTACATCTTCCTTAATGTATCATGTAAAGCTTGTGTTGCCTTATTTACTTCCATGTTTTATGATCTGTCCAATGGTGAGAGTTGGGTGTTAAAGTTCCCTACTATGATTGTGTTACTGTCGATTTCCCCTTTTATAGCTGTTAGCATTTGCCTTATGTATTGAGGTGCTCCTATGTTGCGTGCATAAATATTTACGATTGTTATATCTTCTTCTTCGATGTATCCCTTGATCTTTATGTAGTGTCCTTTTGTCTCTTCTAATAGTCTTTATTTAAAAGTTTATTTTGACTGCTATGAAAATTGCTACTCCAAATTTCTTTTTGTTTCCATTTGCATGAAATATCTTTTCCATCCCCTTACTTTCAGTCTGTATGTGTCTCTAGGTCTGAAGTGGGTCTCTTGTAGACAGCATATATATGGGTCTTGTTTTTGTATCCATTCAGCCAGTCTGTGTATTTTGGTGGCAGCATTTAGTCCATTTGCATTTAAGGTAATTATCAATATGTATGCTCCTATTCCCATTTTCTTAATTGTTTTCGGTTTGTTCTTGTAGGTCTTTTCCTTCTTTTGTGTTTCTTGCCTAGTGAAATTCTTTTAGCATTTGTTGTAAAGCTGGGTTGCTGGTGCTGAACTCTCTCAGGTTTTGCTTGTCTGTAAGGTTTTAATTTCTCAATCAAATCGGAATGAGATTCTTGTTGGGTAGAGTAATCTTTGTTGTAGGCTTTTCCTTTTCATCAGTTTAAATATGTCCTGCCAGTTCCTTCGGGCTTGCAGAGTTTCTGCTGAAAGTTCAGCTGTTAACTTTATGGGGATTCCCTTGTGTGTTATTTGTAGTTTTTCCCTTGCTGTTTTTAATATGTTTTCTTTGTATTTAATTTTGACAGTTTGATTAATATGTGTCTTGGCATATTTCTCCTTGGATTTATCATGTATGGGACTCTCTGTGCTTCCTGGACTTGATTAACTATTTCATTTCCCATATTAGGGAAGTTTTCCACTATAATCTCTTCAAATGTTTTCTCAGTCCCTTTCTTTTCCTCTTCTTCTGGAACCCCCAAAATTCGAATGTTGGTGCATTTAATGTTGTCCCAGAGGTCTCTGAGACTGTCCTCAGTTCTTTTCATTCTTTTTTCTTTATTCTGCTCTGCAGGAGTTATTTCTACTATTTTATCTTCCAGGTCACTTATCCCTTCTGCCTCAGTTATTCTGCTATTGATCCCATCTAGAGTATTTTTAATTTTAATTATTGTGTTGTTCATTGTTGCTTGTTTCATTTTTAGTTCTTCTAGGCCCTTGTTAAATGTTTCTTGCATTTTCTCTATTCTATTTCCAAGATTTTGAATCACCTTTACTATCATTATTCTGAATTCTTCTTCAGCCAGACTGCTTATTTCTTCTTCATTCGTTAGGTCCGTTGGGATTTTATCTTGCTCCTTCATCTGCTGTGTGTTTTTCTGTCTTCTCATTTTGCTTATCTTACTGTGTTTGGTGTCTCCTTTTTGCAGGCTTCATGTTTGTAGTTCCCATTGTTTTTGATATCTGTCTCCAGTGGCTAAGGTTGGTTCAGTGGGTTGTGTAGGCTTCCTGGTCAAGGGGACTAGTGCCTGTGTTCTGCTGGATGAGGCTGGATCTTGTTTTTCTGGTGGGCAGGTCCACGTCTGGTGATGTGTTTTGTGGAGTTTGTGGACTTATTATGATTTTAGGAAGTCTCTCTGCTAATGAGTGGGGTTGTGTTCTTGTCTTGCTAGTTGTTTGGCATAGGGTGTCCAGCACTGTAGCTTGCTGGTCGTTGAGTGAACCTGGGTGCTCATGTTGAGATGGAGATCTCTGGGTGATTTTCGCCATTTGGTGTTATGTGGAGCTGGGGGGTCTCTTGTGGACCAGTGTTGTGAAGTTGGCTCTCCCACTCAGAGGCACAACACTGACTCCTGGCTGCAGCATCAAGAGCCTTTCATCCACATGGCTCAGAATAAAAGTGTGAAAAAGTAGATAGAAAGAAAGAAAGAAAGAAAGAAAGAAAGAAAGAAAGAAAGAAAGAAAGAAAGAAAGATGGAAGGAAGGAAAGAAGGAACTAAGGAAGGAGGGAAGGAGGGAGGGAGGGAGGGAGGGAAGGAAGGAAAGAAAGAAAGAAAGAAGGAAGTAAAATAAAACAAAATAAAGCAAGATAAAATAAAAGTTATTAAAATAAAAAATAATTATTAAGAAAAAAATTTTTTAAAGGAAAAAAAAAGGACGGATAGAACCCTAGGACAAATGGTGGAAGCAAAGCTATACAGACAAAATCTCACACAGAAGCATACACATACACACTCACAAAAAGAGGAAAAGGAGTAAAAATCATAAATCTTTCTCTCAAAGTCCACCTCCTCAATTTGCGATGATTCGTTGTCTATTCATGTATTCCACAGATGCTGGGTACATCAAGTTGATGGTGGAGCTTTAATCCACTGCTTCTGAGGCTGCTGGAATAGATTTCCCTCTCTCTTCTTTGTTCACACAGCTCCCGGGGCTCAACTTTTTATTTGGCCCTGTCTCTGCATGTAGGTCACTGGAGGGTGTCTGTTCTTCGCTCTGACAGAATGAGGTTAACAGAGCAGCTGCTTTGGGGTCTCTGGCTCACTCAGGCTGGGGAAAGGGAGGGGTGTGGATTCGGTTTGAGCCTGCGGTGGCAGAGGATGCCAGGACATTGCACCAGCCTGAGGCGCACTGTGCGTTCTCCCAGGGAAGTTGTCCCTGGATCCCGGTACCCTGGCAGTGGCAGGCTGCACAGGCTCCCCGGGATGGGGGTGTGGATAGTGATCTGTGCTCACACACAGGCTTCCTGGTGGTGGCAGCAGCAGCCTTAGTGTCTCATGCCCGTCTCTGGCATCCACGATTTTAGCCGCGGCTCACGCCCATCTCTGGAGCTCCTTTAAGCAGTGCTCTTAATCCCCTCTCCTTCCGCACCAGGAAACAAAGAGGGAAGAAAAAGTCTCTTGCCTCTTTGGCAGGTCCAGACTTTTCCCCGGACTCCCTCCTGGCTAGCCGTGGTGCACTAACACCCTGCAGGCTGTTTTCACTCCACCAACTGCAGTCCTCTCCCTGCGCTCCGCCTCAGCTCCCAGCCCCCACCTTCCCTGGCGGTTGAGCAGACAAGCCTCTCAGGCTGGTGAGTGCTTGTTGGCCGAGATCCTCTGTGGGAATCTCTCTACTTTGCCATCCGCATCCTTATTGTTGTGCTCTCCTCCAGGGCTATGAAGCTTCCCCCCTCTTCCTCCCACAGTCTCCGCCCACTAAGCGTCTTCCTAGTTTGTGGAAACCTTTCCTCTTGAACAGCTCCCTCCCACTGGTGCAGGTCCCATCCCTATTCTTTTGTCTCTGTTTATTCTTTTTTTCTTTTGCCCTACCCAGGTACGTGGGGACTTTCTTGCCTTTTACGTGGTCTGAGGTCTTCTGCCAGCATTCAGTATGTGTTCTGTAGGAGTTGTTCCACGTGTAGATGTATTTCTGGTATATCTGTGGAGGGGAAGGTGATCTCCACGTCTTACTCTTCCACCATCTTCCCTGGAAAGCCTCTTTTTCTTCTCTTGTTGTTCCCACCTAGAGAAGTTCCTTTAGCATTTTTTGTAAAGCTGGTTTGCTGGTGTTGAATTCTCTTAGCTTTTGCTTGTCTGTAAAGCTTTTGATTTCTCTGTTGAATCTGAATGAGATCCTTGCTGGGTAGAGTAATCTTTGTTATAGGTAATCTCAGTGTCTTTTTCTTAATAAATACAAAATGGAAATATTTAGATGCATAGGGACTTTATGGCTGCAAGCTATACTAAAGCAACTAAAAAATATTGTGATTGTGTATCCCACAATTACTTGAGATAATTTTGTGAAAATTTTGGGAGTCTAATTTGGTGCTGGTTTTCCCCCAAGGAATTTTGCATGTGTTTCTACCTGGAGATAATGTTGCTTCTCTCCATCTGTCAATGTCCATGATATATTCTGAAAGAATTAATTTTAGTTTCCCCACCTACCTCTATCAATACTAATTATGAAATTTCCCTTAGGCCACCCTGCATTTTGCTGAAGAAATTAAGTTCCTATCTTTAGTTGAATTGCAGTTATCAATTTTGTTGTTTAATTAATTTTGTGTTTGTGTCCTGTTTGGACATTTTTCAAAATCCTGTAGATACACTTCTGTATTTCCTTATATTTGTTGAATATTTCATATTTACTTCTATTAAGTACTTCAATTTAATATATGTGTATGTTTAAGACTGAGAGTGGTCTGGTATTTTATAACACTTCTAGTTTATAAATTAGTGTGCCTCCAAATTAATTCATGGATGCTGGTAGAATACTCAAGATTTCTGACTAGAAACAAAGTTTATTATTTGCAGCAAAAGCAATAGCTATATTATCAGCATTTTTGCCAGTTCTACAAGTAACAGTATCTTTAGGGCTATATGCAGAAGGATAAATAAGGAGAAGGTTGCACTGCAGGAGAGAGAACTTGAGCTTAACTTTTCAGTAATGTGCAGTGAGCATGCCTGCTGTTTTTTATGAAGGAAGACACTGTCTTTTTTCCAAGACTGTGATCAAAATTATTCTTCATTCTGTAAGGAGATGCTCATGATCTCTCTCTTCCAAGGTTATTTATAATACAATTATCCCTGAGAATATAGTTTTGAACAAAGAGAATCAAAGGCTTCTCATACATCATTTAGAAACATGAAAGACTCATGAAAAATTGTCTCCCAACAATAACCACCTAAAATTTATTCACTTTCCTGCCTTCTGGTAAACTTCATTGAGTATGTTACTTTGTTGATGTCTGATTAATCTGATAGACATTGGCTGTCACCAAAGTCATTCAACTTGTCTCATTTTGAATTTACTTGAGGTTATTATCAATAAAATTCTAAGCATAAGGAAGAGACCCAACAGTGTCCATCAAGGTTCTATACCCAAACTGCTCCATAAATTCTATGGACCATAAGGATCTACCTTAGAAATCCAGGTGTATTTCTCCTTAGTTTTCTGTGTTGACCTCTCTGCCTGCCCTGAAACATTAATTATCATATAGTAGGATGTGTTTACAACAGCAGACTCTCTTTCTCCTCAGATGGAGCATTATAACAATCAACATGCAATAGTGCATCAAGACTGAATAAATGATTTCAAGGGCAGAGGTTATATTATTGATCACCTTTTCTAATTGAATGACTCTCATGGTAGAGATCTTTGCATGCAGTGTCAACATAAATAACAAGTTCATTATCTCACTCTCACAAAGCCAACAAGTCCATTGGTTCTCCCAATGAATCAAGGTAGCCTTATTTTATTTATTTATTTATTAAAAATTTTATTTATTTATTTTTGGCTGCATTGAGTCTTCATTGCTGTTCACGGGCTTTCTGTAGTTGTGGTGAATGGGGGCTACTCTTCATTGCAGTGCACATATTCTTATTGCGGTGCCTTCTCTTGTTGTGGAGCACAGCCTCTTGGTACATAGGAGATAGCCTTATTTTAGATCACAGTCTTAGGGATGAATTTGGATATCTGAATCTAGTGTATGTTTTGGGGGCAAATATCTGAGAACAATTGGCCCAACCTGACCTGTTTTTCCACACTATCAATGGAGTAGCATTAACCTGATCCATGATTGAGAAATGACTGTGACAATAGGATTTAGGAAGACATCCCAACATTTTTTTCAGGTGCTTTCCAAGGGAGGTTAAAGAGTTTCAGTATACTCTACTGTTTATGATAGATGCTCAAGAAAGTTTAATGATGAAGACAAACAGAACATGGTCAGAGATGTCTGGCAGTAGATGTCAGGTCTGGCAGAAAGTTAAAAAGTCAAATTTAAGTAATCTTTTCTGGGACCAATGCTCTCCCTCAGTCACGACAAAATCAGTGTATAACATTCCAGTAGCTGTAAATTCACCCTATTTCCAACAATATCTTACTTGTGCACAGAACTGTTGTCTAGAAAGATAAGATATGAAAACACTGTTATATTACACAGTTTACAAAGACATATTATGTCCCTTACACTGGTACATATGGGCCTCTCTTGGGAGAATCAGCAAGCAATCAATGTAAACAAGTGGTTGTTATTATTATTATTATTATTATAATATACAAACATGAAATTCGAACAAGAAAAACAAGGTGGCTAAACTGTAAATAAATTTAAAGACTCTAGACACATCTTGGCCAAAGTGATATCTGTAGGATGTAATACAGGCCTGAAATTGTCATTAGGAGAAAGAAAGACTCCTCAGGGTGGAGTCCTTAATTGTCAAAATTTTCAAAATAAGTCTGTAATAGCCCCCATCTTTCTACAGAGGTACATATGGGCCTCTCTTGGGAGAGTCAGCAAGCAATCAATGCAAACAAGTGTTTATTATTACTATTATTATTACATACAAACATGAAATTCGAACAAGAAAAACAAGATGGCTAAACTGTAAATAAGTTTAAAGACTTCAGACACATCTTGGCCAAAGTGATATCTATAGGATGTAACAAATATACAGGCGTGAAATTGTCATTAGGAGAAAGAAAGAAGTATTATGCTAAGGAATCATCAAGGTGGAATCCTTGTCAAAATTTTCAAAATAAGTCTGAAATAGCTCCCATCTTCCTTCTAGAATATAATTCAGGAAGGAGTCAAGAGGAGATGAGTGCTTTATGGGGGCAACCATATTCATAAGCTTAACTGCTTTTCTGGGATATTCACACAATATTAGTCCTTGCAGACATGTACTAGTTGTTACAATTAGGAAATAACTGACTTCCAGGTTGCCAAGGAAGTTTCCCTTCCTGCAAGAAAGGAAAAAAAAAACCTAGGGTGCCATTTGAATAGCTGTCTTTAGATGTAATTCCTGGCAGTTGGATTATATAACTCTTTCTTCAAATCTTTTCAATCTGCCTGAAATTCCCTCAACATTCCTCTTCCAGAGGGTTATTCTTGCTAACAAAATTGTCTAGAAATGTGAAGGGTCTGAGATTTTACCTAACATATTAGGCCAACAATTGGCATCTCATAAATTCATTAGTGTAGGTAGAAGTCGTAAACTCCTGAGTCATAGACATAGGGCAGTTTATTACTCACAGAAATTTCAACAGTGAGAATAACATTGTTTGTATTGGTCCCCTTACCTCCAATTCCCACAGAAAGATGTGAAAAGGGCCAGCTAACATCTGCACATAAGCTGGAATATATTACAGAACCCTGAGCATAGGGAACCCAAATATTTTACAGTGGATAGTAAACACACCTGCCCTCTAAGACATTACTTTTATTTACTGGACTATAAACATTTATGCTTTACACCTCAGAAGAGGCAACTATGCAATTTCTTGCTAAGGCAGTTTAGAAAACAAATATCTCTGAAAGGATGGTCTGGTTAAGTGACAATGTGTGAAGAACTTAGAAGTCATCTTAACCATTTTAACAAAAACAACATAAAAGATAAAAACTAGATTACCGATGACTTTTCTTAGAGCCAACAGAGAATTAAAGTCACAGAGAAAACTGCCATTCTTAAATCTGGAGAAACAGGTAAAAACAGAGAATCACATTCAAGGTAAATTTGTCTACAGCAGGATCTACTTAATCCATAACTTGTTAGGATCACATAAATAAAGAATGTGATGAATTACTGCCAGCACAATATGGATTAGCTTGGGAGTGAGAGATTCCTAGGGACCTCAGTAATAGGGGCCACCACACATTAATGGGTTTAACCTCTAGGAAAAACAGCAGGTTCTCATGGTGGAGAGATAAATAAAAACCTTCACATTTCTGGCAAGAGGAGGGGAAAATAAGCATTTGGAAAAACATCCAGAGTATTCTCATAACCAACTCCTACTAAGGCAGCTTAAAATACTTTCCCAGCTCATGATGTGAAATGGAGGAAGGGAAGTTACCCAACTCCTGACACTTCTAGCCTCTTAACTCACCTAAGGGGGAAAATAGAAGTGAACAACACTTGTGACTGTCATAGCCCAAGGACAAGGACTTACTAAAAGACTAAAAACTAAGATTTGGTCATAGGAGTATAGGACACTTTCCACCCAAAATTCTTATCACTTTTAACAGTGCTCCAGTAGAACAACAGTGGATTGCAGCTGAAAAAGCTGCAAGGCACACTCTCTAAGAAGCAATTTTAAGAAACCCCACCAAACAGCAGAGAATTCAAAAATAAAAACAATAGAACTTGAAGATTCTGACACCTATAACTATGGCAAAAACTAAAGACAACCCAAATCCTAGCATGCTTAACATAAAATTTCACACTAAAGGCATAATACTTTTGTTTCTACAATGTGATATATTATGTCTGGTTCGCAAAAAAAAATTACAATTTATGATGATAATCAAAAAATTAACAATCTTAAGAGAAAAAGAATCAGGTATAGTGCAGAACCAAGAGTTAACAGAAAGAGCCTTAAAATATGTTTAAAATGTTAAGAAGTGTAATGGAAAATGTAGACATAATTCAAGGGGAGATAGTGTAAGCAGAAAAATGAATAATCTAAGATCAAAAAGAAATGCTAGAAATAATGTTAACAAACTGTAACATTAATAAATATGCCTTTGATGGTCTCAGCAATAGACTGGATATGTCCAAGAAAAGAATCAGTGAGCTTGAAGACAGATCAATAGAAATTTCCCAAACTGAAATGCAAACAGAGAAATGTATTTCTTTTTTAAATACAGAATATCCAAGAACTGAAAGACAATTTAAAGATATGTTATATGCACAAAATTGGAATAAATAGAAGAAAATTAAAGGAAGAAGAGAAAGGAGAAGAAAGGAGTAAACATTTCAAATAATAATGGTTAAATTTTTTCCTAAATTAATTACAGATGGTAATCAAGCACAGGTACAGGAAGCTCAGATAACACTAAGCAGAATAAATCAAAATAATATTAACTTAGGCATATTATTTTTAAACTATGAATACCAAAGAGAAAATCTTAAAAGAAGCAGCCAGAGTGGGGCTGGTTGGTATCAATATATAGCAGACAAGGATAATAATTGCATTGGACTCATTGCCAGGAACCTTGCAAGCAATAAGAGAGTGAAGTAAAAATTTTTTAAATGTTGAAAGGAAAAAAAAAATCAACTACCTAGAAATGTATATTAAAAATTGGAAGGTGGAATAAAGACTTACTGGACAAATAAAAACAGAGAATTAATTGACAATACACCTATGATGTAATAAATCTTAAAAGAAGTTCTGAGGGAGAAGGAAAATAATATTTGTCAGAAAAAGAAAAGAAAAATATCGGAAGAGAAATAAATAAAGGTAATCATATTAAATTTATCAAAGAGCAAACAGTTTATTCAAATAAATAATAGTAAAATATATTTGGTTATTATAGTATATGTATAAATGCAATTCATGACAACAAAATTATAAGAACAGAGGGGAGGAACTAGAAATACTCTGTTATAACATACACTGCTTGTCTAAATGTATGGTGTTATTTGAAGGTGAACTTAGGTTAGGTGTAAATGTATATTACAAAATCTAGGACAAACACTAATTTAAAAAAGAAAAGAAGTATTGATATGCTAAGATAGGAGAGAAAATAAAATCATATAAAATACTGAATTTAAGCCAGAGAGGGCAGTAAAAGAGGTACAATGGCAGACATGAGATATTAATAAAAGTACACCAATATTCACTTTAAACACCAATTCAAAGACAGAGATTGCCAGAGTGGATTAAAAAAAAAAAAAAAAGACCCAATTACATTTTGTCT
This sequence comes from Lagenorhynchus albirostris, assembly GCF_949774975.1. Taxonomy (NCBI): domain Eukaryota; kingdom Metazoa; phylum Chordata; class Mammalia; order Artiodactyla; family Delphinidae; genus Lagenorhynchus; species Lagenorhynchus albirostris. Next base: position 41,751,069 of record NC_083112.1, on the reverse strand, counting down.
AACAACAACAAAAAAGCTCACCACTGTAAACATAAAGTATATTTACATCTACTTATATAATGTATCATCTATAATATATTTAACCACACTAAAAATATTAAGCTATTATTATCATATTTTAACTTTAAATATTAATATATTTATGTTGGGTTGGCCAAAATGTTCATTTGGGTTTTTCGGTTAGATGTTATGGAAAAACTCGAACGAACTTTTTGGCCAACCCAATATATGTATAATGTAAAGAGATGGAGAATGATATATCATGCTAACTCTAAACAAATGAAAGCTAGAATAGCTTTATTAATCTCAGAAAAAGCAGACTTGAGAGCAAGGAAAATTATTATGGATAAAGATATACATTACATAATGATAAACAGTGTTCTAGTAAGACACAACAATCCTTAATGTGAATGCACCGAACAGCAGCAATTCAAAATATAAAATATATGGAGAACTTCTCATTTCTATTTCAGCATGCAAAGAGTTTGGAATTCATCATTCTCATCCTCCAACTAGGAATCTGCTGAATTAACTGAAAATCAACAACTCTTCTTAGAGCCATCAGATAATTGAGGTCACAGGGCAAAAAACAACCCCCACCCCCACAAATTGGAATGATCAGCAAGCAATACAGAGAGCCACAGCTTATTGGATTAGAAGCCCAAGAACAGAAAACCAATGGATCCAATACTGGAGTAGGATAATTATACTGTAACTGATGGATTGCTGGAAACTCAGTGTGGACAATATGAAGTTAAAATTACCAGGGGGCTGCAATCTTAAGGAGAAGTCAATACTTTGGTGAGTTTTACCTTCAGGAGCCATACCAGGTTCTCACAGATAGGATCAGAGAAAATCCCTTGTACTTAAAGAGGGGAAGAGCAAGGTAGTAATTTTGGAATATGTCCTGTGCATTCTATTATCCTTAATAAGGCCTGCCTTCAAAGAAAATTATTTATCAGAGAATTACTGACAGATTTTTTCAGAGCCTATCCAATCTTGAGGAAATAAAATATCCAACTCCAACCTACTCTAAACTTCCATGTGGAGCAAAGAAAATACAAAATTTCAGCTTTCCTGTAGAGTAAGGCAAATATCAGGCTCCAGCTCCTCTAGCTTTCCAGTCTCACCTAAAAGAAGGGACAAAAAATGAGAAGCACATATGAAGATCACAGCTCATGGGAACAGGCTGACTAAAAGCTAAGAACCTATAATCATAGGACAATAGAAAACGTCTCCTCAGACACCTTTCCAACAAATCAATAGACTTCCTGCATAATAAAGGGTTTAAAAAGAAAAACTGCAAGTATTAAACATTACTTAAGAATAAGTCTGTAGAAAAAAAAGAGATAATGGAGGAGGTGAAAACAAAAAAGATAGAAAAAAAATTTAGGCTCTGACACCTACAACTAACAAAAGCCTAATTTTGAGTCAGTTAATATTAAAAACTTACACTAAAATTCTATTCATCTCAGTTCCTTTTGAATAGAACATCATATTCAGATTGAAACAAAAATTAAAAGGCATTAAAAAAAGACACATACACACACACACACACACACGTGCACGCACACACACACACAAAAGCCAAAACACCCCCAGCTTGAAGGGACAGAACATTAATCAAGACTAGAATCAGTTATGACAGATTTGGGGATTATAGTTTGAAGTATGTAATTGGAATTAAACTTTGGAATTGCAGGGTGGGAATTTAAAGCAATTATGATGAGCATGCTAAAGACTCTAACGGAAAAACTAGACAACATAAAATAATAGATGATTAATGTAGAGATGGAAACTCTAAGAATGAATCAAAAGGAAATGCTAGAAATAAAAAATACTCTAACATAGAGAGAGGAGGGGAAGATGGAGGAAGAGTAAGACGCAGAGATCACCTTCCTCCCCACAGATACACCAGATATACATCTACACGTGGAATAACCCCTACAGAACACCTACTGAATGCTGGCAGAAGACCTCAGACCTCCCAAAGGCAAGAAAGTCCCCAAGTACCTGGGTAGGGAACAAGAAAAAAGCATAAACAGTGACAAAAAGATAGGGACAGAACCTGCACCAGTGGGAGGGAGCCGTGAAGGAGGAAAGGTTTGCACACACTAGAAGCCCCTTCGCGGGCAGAGACGGTGGGTGGAGGAGGGGGAAAGCTTCAGAGCTCCAGAGGAGAGCACAGCCACAGGGGTGTAGAGGGAAAAGCGGAGAGACTCCCGCACAGAGGATCGGTGCCAACCGGCACTCACCAGTCCGAGAGGCTTGTCTGCTCACCAGCCGGGGCAGGCGGGACTGGGAGCTGAGGCTCGGGCTTGTTGGAGTGCAGGGAGAGGACTGGGGTTGGTGGTGTGAACACAACCTGCACAGGGTTAGTGCACCATGGATAGCCGGGAGGGAGTCCGGGGAAAAATCTGGACCTGCCAAAGAGGCAAGAGACTTTTTCTTCCCTCTTTGTTTCCTGGTGCGCAAGGAGAGGGGATTAAGAGCACTGCTTAAAGGAGTGCCAGAGATGGGTGTGAGCCATGGCTAAAAGCGCGGAACCCAGAGACAGGCATGAGATGCTAAGGCTGCTGCTGCCACCAACAAGAAGCCTGTGTGTGAGCACAGGTCACTATCCACACCCCCATTCCAGGGAGCCTGTGCAGCCCGCCACTGCCAGGGTACCGGGATCCAGGGACAACTTCCGGGAGAACACATGGCACGCCTCAGGCTGGTGCAACATCACGCTGGCCTCTGCCTCTGCAGGCTCTCCCCACACTCCGTGCCCCTCCATCCCCGCCCCCTGAGTGAGCCAGAGTCCCTGAAGCATCTGCTCCTTTAACCCCGTCTTGTCTGAGCGAAGAACTGATGCCCTCTGGCGAGCTACATGCAGAGGTGGGGCCAAATCCAAAGTTGAGTCCCTGGGAGCTGTGAAAACAAAGAGAAAGGGAAATCTCTCCCAGCAGCCTCAGAATCAGCAGATTAAAGCTCCACAATCAACTTGATGTACCCTGCATCTGTGGAATACATGAATAGACAACAAATCATCCCAAATTGAGGAGGTGGACTTTGAGACAAGATTTATGATTTTTACCCCTTTTCCTCTTTTTGTGAGTGTGTATGTGTATGCTTCTGTGTGAGATCTTGTCTGTATAGCTTTGCTTCCACCATTTGTCCTAGGGTTCTATCCGCTTTTTTTTTTAATTTTTCTCTTAATAACTATTTTTTATTTTAATAACTTTATTTTATTTTACTTTATCTTCTTTCTTTTTTTCTGTCCTTCCTTCCCTTCTTTAGACAATGAATCATCCCAAATTGAGGAGGTGGACTTTGAGAGCAAGACTTATGATTTTTTTCCCCTTTTCCTCTTTTTGTGAGTGTGTATGTGTATGCTTCTGTGTGAGATATTTATGTATAGCTTTGCTTCCACCATTTGTCCTAGGGTTCTATCCATCTGTATTTCTTTTTCTTTTTCCTTTTTTTCTTAATAATTATTTATTTTAATAATTTTATTATATTTTATCTTACTTAATTTTATTTTACATTATCTTCTTTCTTTCTTTCTTTTCTTCCTTCCTTCCCTCCTTCCTTCCTTCCTCCCTCCCTCCCTCTTTTCTTTCTTTCATTCCTTCCGTCCCTCCTTCCTTCTTTCCTTCCTCCCTCACTCCCCCTCTCCCTCCCTCCTTTCTTTATTTCCTTCTTTCTTTCTTTCTTTCTTTCTTTCTTTCTTTCTTTCTTTCTTTCTTTCTTTCTTTCTTTCTTTCTTTCTTAGTTTCTTTCTTTCTCTTTCTTTTTTTCTTTCATTCTATTTCTACTACTTCTTTTTTCTACTTTTCCTCCCTTTTCTTCTGAGCTGTGTGGATGAAAGGCTCTTGATGCTGCAGCCAGGAGTCAGTGTTGTGCCTCTGAGTGGGAGAGCCAACTTCACAACACTGGTCCACAAGAGACCCCCCAGCTCCACATAACACCAAATGGCGAAAATCACCCAGAGATCTCCATCTCAACATGAGCACCCAGGTTCACTCAACGACCAGCAAGCTACAGTGCTGGACACCCTATGCCAAACAACTAGCAAGACAAGAACACAACCCCACTCATTAGCAGAGAGACTTCCTAAAATCATAATAAGTCCACAAACTCCACAAAACACATCACCAGACGTGGACCTGCCCACCAGAAAAACAAGATCCAGCCTCATCCAGCAGAACACAGGCACTAGTCCCCTTGACCAGGAAGCCTACACAACCCACTGAACCAACCTTAGCCACTGGAGACAGATATCAAAAACAATGGGAACTACAAACATGAAGCCTGCAAAAAGGAGACACCAAACACAGTAAGATAAGCAAAATGAGAAGACAGAAAAACACACAGCAGATGAAGGAGCAAGACAAAAACGCACCAGACCTATCAAATGAAGAGGGAATAGGCAGTCTACCTGAAAAAGAATTCAGAATAATGATAGTAAAGGTGATCCAAAATCTTGGAAATAGAATAGAGAAAATGCAAGAAACATTTAACAAGGACCTAGAAGAACTAAAGATGAAACAAACAATGAACAACACAATAAATGAAATTAAAAATACTCTAGATGGGATCAATAGCAGAATAACTGAGGCAGACGAATGGATAAGGGACCTGGAAGATAAAATACTGGAAATAACTCCTGCAGAGCAGAATAAAGAAAAAAGAATGAAAAGAACTGTGGACAGTCTCAGAGACCTCTGAGACAACATTAAATGCACCAACATTCGAATTATAGGGGCCCAGAAGAAGAAAAAGAAAGGGACTGAGAAAATATTTGAAGAGATTATAGTGGAAAACTTCCCTAATATGGGAAAGGAAATAGTTAATCAAGTCCAGGAAGCACAGAGAGTTCTACACAGGATAAATCCAAGGGGAAATATGCCAAGACACATATTAAAAAAACTATCAAAAATTAAATACAAAGAAAACATATAAAAAGCAGCAAGGGATAAACAACAAATAACACACAAGGGAATCCCCATAAGTTTAATAGCTGACCTTACAGCAGAAACTCTGCAAGCCAGAAGGGACTGACAGGACATATTTAAAGTGATGAAGGAGAAAAACCTTCAACCAAGATTACTCTACCCAGCAAGGAACTTATTCAGATTTGATGGAGAAATTAAAAGCTTTACAGACAAGCAAAAGCTAAGAGAATTCAGTAACACAAAACCAGCTTTACAAGAAATGCTAAAGGAACTTCTCTAGGCAAGAAACACAAGAGAAGGAAAAGACCAACAATAACAAACCCAAAACAATTTAAAAAATGGGAATAGGAACATACCTATTGATAATTACCTTAAATGTAAATGGACTAAATGCTCCTGCCAAAAGACACAGATTGGCTGAATGGATACAAAAGCAACACCCATATATATGCTGTCTACAAGAGACCCACTTCACACCTAGAGACACATACAGACTGAAAGTAAGGGGATAGCACACATATAAAAAGATAGATCAATGAAACAGGATAGAAAGCCCAGAAATAAACCCATGCACATATAGTCACCTGATATTTGATAAAGGAGGCAGGAATGTACAATGGAGAAAGTACAGCTTCTTCAATAAATGGTGTTGGGAAAACTGGACAGGTACATGTAAAAGTATGAGATTAGATCACTCCCTAACACCATACACAAAAATAAGCTCAAGATGGATTAAAGACCTAAATGTAAGGCCAGAAACTATCAAACTCTTAGAGGAATACATAGACAGAACACTCTATGACATAAATCACAGCAAGATCCTTTTTGACCCACCTCTTAGAAAATGGAAATAGAAACAAATATAAAAAAATGGGACCTAACGAAACTTCAAAGCTTTTGCACAACAAAGGAAACCATAAACAAGACCAAAAGACAACCCTCAGAATGGGAGAAAATATTTGCAAATGAAGCAACTGACAAAGGATTCATCTCCAAATTTTACAAGCAGTTCATGTAGCTCAATAACAAAAAAACAAACAACCGAATACAAAAATGGACAGAAGACCTAAATAGACATTTCTCCAAAGAAGATATACAGACTGCCAACAAACACATGAAGGAATGCTCAACATCATTAATCATTAGAGAAATGCAAATCAAAACTACAATGAGATATCATGTCTCACCAGTCAGAATGGCCATCATCAAAAAATCTAGAAACAATAAATGCTGGAAAGGTTGTGGAGAAAAGGGAACACTCTTACACTGCTGGTGGGAATGTGAATTGGTACAGCCACTATGGAGAACAGTTTGGAGGTTCCTTAAGAAACTGCAAATAAAACTACCATATGACCCAGCAATTCCCATTACTGGGCATATAGGCTGAGAAAACCATAATTCGAAAAGAGTCATGCACCAAAATGGTCATTGCAGCTCTATTTACAATAGCCCAGAGATGGAAACAACCTAGGTGTCCATCATCAGATTAATAGATAAAGAAGATGTAGCACATATATACAATGGAATATTACTCAGCCATAAAAAGAAACGAAATTGAGCTATTTGTAATGAGGTGGATAGACCTAGAGTCTGTCATACAGAGTGATGTAAGTCAGAAAGAGAAAGACAAATACCATATGCTAACACATATATATGGAATTTTAAAAAAAAATGTCATGAAGAATCTAGGGGTAAGACAGAAATAAAAACACATATCTAATAGAGAATGGACCTGAGGATATGGGGAGGGGAAAGGGTAAGCTGTGACAAAGCGAGAGAGAGGCATGGACATATATACACTACCAAACGTAAGGTAGATAGCTAGTTGGAAGCAGCTGCATAGCACAGGGAGATCAGCTCAGTGCTTTGTGACTGCCTGGAGGGGTGGGTTTGGGAGTGTGGGAGGGAGGGAGATGCAAGAGGGAAGAGATACAGGAACATATGTATATGTATAAGTGATTCACTTTGTTATAAAGCAGAAACTAACACACCATTTTAAAGCAATTATACTCCAATAAAGATGTAAAAGAAAAAAAAAAGACTTAATGTAAAACCCAAAACCATAAATCTCCTGGAAGAAAAAAAAAAAGCCTCTTTGTAGATTTCTGAAAATTTCTGAACCTCTCTTCCCTGACTATAAAACCCATGTCCAATGAAAAAAAAAATACTCTAACATAAATGGATTATACTTTTATGGGATCAGTAGTAGACTGGAGAAGGCCAAAGAAAGAATCAATGAACTTGACAATATGTGAAAAGAAATTTACAATGCAAAAATATAAAGAGAAAAAGAATGAAAAAGATAGAACAGTATTCAAGAATGGTGATACAATCTCAGAGTGTTACATATATGTAATTGTAATAATGGAAGGATTAGTAAGAATGGAGTAAAATAAATTATTTTAACTAATTATTCTTGATATTTTCCAAACAATAACAGACATCAAACCACAGATTCAGGCATCTCAGAACATCCAGTAGTATAAATACCAAATATCTATACATAGGCATAACATCTTCAAACTTCATAAAATCAAAGAAAAATTATGAAATAAGCCAGAGGGGTAATGTACCCCATGTTACCTATAGATGGTCAATGATAAGAATTGACTAAGACTGAACTTCTCTTCAGAATACAGGCAAACAGATAGTACAGTGAAATACTTAAAATGTTGAAAGAAAAAAAAAATTCTATCATCTAGATGTGTGTGTCCAGAAAAATTCTTCTTCAAAAGTGAAAGAGATGTAAAAATGTTCTCAGGAAAAAAAATAATGACATGATTTGTTGTCAGTAGACCTGATTTGCAAAAACTGTTACAAGAAGTTCTTCAGAGAGCAGAAAAATTATATAGGTCAGAAACTTACATCAGAAAACAGAAAGGAAGAGTGTTAGAGAAAAAAAAAAGTGAAGTAAAATAAAATCTATTTTTTGTACTTTTTATTGATCATCAGATAACAGTTTGGTCACAACAATAATAGCAGCTCTTTATTTGGTAATTATAGGTTATGGATATGTGAAACAAATGACAACAATGTTATAAGAACAGGAATGAGGAATTAGGAACACTGTTCATTGTTCATAGGTACTTGCACTACCTATCAAGTGGTATATTGTTATTTGAAAGTGAAATTATATTAGTTGCAAATATACATTGCAAATTCCAGAGTGAACACTAAAGAAAACAAGAAAAGAAACATATTTAATATGTTAAAAGAGAAGAGAAAAAAAATGGAATCATATAAAATGCTTATTTAAAACCAGAAAAGTCAGAAAAAGGGTGGAAAGCAAGAAAGAAACAAAAAGAAAGGATAATAAATAAAATAGAGTAACAATTATGGTAAACACTTAAACCAACTATAATGGCAATCAGATTGAATGTCAATGATCTAAGTATCACAAATAAAAAATAGAAACTATCAGAGTATATTAAAAAAAACCTTTATCTTTCTATAAGAAAGTTACTTTAAATATAAAATAAATTATATATTAAAGGTAAAGTCATGGAGAAAGATATACTATCATAACACTAATCAAAAAATTTGGAGTAGCTATATTAAAAACAAAGTAGATTTCAGAGCAAGAAAAATGATCAGAGATGAAGAGGGCCTTACATAATCATAAATAGATTATGTCTCCAGAACACACAGCAAATCTTTAGGTGTGTGTGCCTAATAACACGGCACTGACATATTAAAAGCAAAAAAAATAAAAAGGGGGGGGACAAAACAAAGTAACCAGAAAACAATTACAAAATGGCAATAAGTATATACTTATTATCAATATTTATTTTAAATGTAAATGGACTAAATGCTCCAGTCAAAAAATATAAAATAGCTGAATTGATTTTAAAAAATCCCGAGATCCATATATATGCTACTTACAAGAGACTCACTTCAGATCTAAATACACGCACAAACTGAAAGTGAGGGGATGATAAAACATTTTCCATGCAAATGCAAATGAAAAGAAAGCCAGGGTAGCATTACTTATATAAGACAAAATATACTAAAATAAAGGCTGTAGCAAGAGACAAAGAAGAACTTTACATAATGATCAAGGGCTCAACTCAATAAGAATATATAACAATTATGAATGTATTTGTACCCAATATATCAGCACCTTAATGCAAAAAAGCAAATATTAACCCATACAGAGAGAAATTAACAGTAACACAAAATAGGAGGGGCTTTTGTCCATCAGTGGACAGATCATCTACAGAAAATCAGTAAGGAGACCATAGTCATAAAGAACACCTTAGGTCAGATAGATTTAATAGATCTGTACAGAATATTTCATTCAAAAACAGCAGAATATACATTCTTTTAAGATGGACCTGGAACATTCTCTAGGACAGATCACATGTTAAGCCACAAAACAAGTATTAGTAAAATTAAGATTGAAATCATATCAAGCATCTTTTCCAACAACAAAGGTATGAGACTGCAAATCAACTAAAAGAAAAAAATTGTAAAGAATACAAACATGTGAAGTTTAAACACCATGCTACTAAATAACCAATGGGTCATTGAAGAAATCAAGGAAGAAATTTTAAAATACTTGGAGATAAATGAAAATGAAAATGTAACTGTGCAAAAACTACAAGACACTGAGAAAGCAGGTCTAAGAGGGAAGCTTATAACCATACAGTCTACCTCAGAAAACATGAAAAATCTCAAAAGCAATATAACTTTAAACTTGAAGAAACTATAAAAAAAAGAACAAACAAAATCTGAAGTCAGTAGAAGGAAAAAATAATAAAGATGCGGGATAAATGAAATACAGCTCCCCCAAAATAGGAAAAAAAATAAAACTACAAGCTGGTCCTTTGAAAAGATAAACAAAATTTTAGAACTTTAGCTAGGCTCATCAAGAAGAAAAGAGAGAAAGCCCACATAAATAAAATTAGAAATAAAAGTTAGAAACAACACCACAGAAATACCCAGTATTGTAAGAGATTACTTCATTTATATGCCAAAAAATGGACATCTTAGAGGCAATGAATAAATTTCCTCAATCATACAATTTCCCAAGACTGAATTAGGAAGAAATAAAAAGCATGAACAGAAAGATGATGAATTATGAAATTGAATTAGTAATTAAAAACAAAAAAAAACTCCCAGCAAACAAAATTCCATGACCAGAAAATTTCATTGGTGAAATATATAAAACATTTAAAAGGGGTTTAACAACTATTCTTTTTAAACTATTCCAAAAAATTGACAGGAATAGAAGACTTCTGAAATAATTCTATAAGGCCATCCTCATCCTGATACCAAAAACAAAGATACCACAAAAAGAGAAAATTACAGGATGATGAATACCAGTTATTTATAAATGCAAAATTCTCAACAAAATAATAGCAAACCAAATTCAACAAGTACCTGAAAAGGATCATACACCATGATCCAGCAGGATTTATCCCAAGGATGCAAGGATTTTTCAATATGCACAACTCAAATAATGAGATACACCACATTAGCAAACAGAGGAATAATAATCATGTAATCATCTCGGTAGATCCAAAAAAAACTTTTGACAAAATTCAATACCATTTATGATAAGAACCCTCAAAAAAGTGTGTATAGAGGAAACATATCTCAACATTATAAAGACCACATATAACAAGGCCACAGCTAACATCAGACTCAACGATGAAAAGCTGAAAGCATTTCTTCTAAGGTGAGGAACAAAACAAGGATACCCACACCTGCCATTTTATTCATCATAATATTGGAATTTCCAGGCACAGCAATTAGAGAAGAAAAAGAGGTAAAGGAAATCCAAATTGGAAAGGAAGAAGTAAAACTGTCAATGTATGCAAATGACCTGATACTATATATAAAAAATTCTAAAGGTGCCACCAAAAAAATATCAGAACTAATAAATGAATTCAGTAAAGTTACAGGATACAAAATTAACTTACAGAAATATGTCGCATTTCTATACAGTAACAATGAACTTTCAGAAAGAGAAATTAAGAAAACAATCCTATTTACAATTGCATAAAAAAGAAGAAAATAACTAGGATTAAATCTAACCAAGGAGGTGAATGACCTGTACTCTGGAAACTATAAGACATAGATGAAAGTAATTGTAAATGACACAAACAAATCAACAGACATACCATGTGCATGGACTGGAGATATCAATCGTGTTAAAATAATGATACACCCCAAGGCAATCTACAGATTCAATGTAATCCCTATCGAAATACTCATGGTATTTTTCATACCCATAATTTATAAAATAAGTAATCCTAAAATTTGTATGGAACAACAAAAGGTCCTAAATAGGCAATCACTCTAGAGAAAGGAGAACAAAGATGGAGATATCATGCTCCTTGATTGTAACCTATATTACAAAGCTAAATTTATCAAACTAGTATGGCACTGGCACTAAAAGAGATTCAGATAAATGGAACAGAATAGAGAATCCAGAAGTAAACCCATGCTTATATGGTCAGTTAATCTATAGCAAAGAGGCAAGAACATACAGTGTTGGAAAGATATCCTATTCAATAGTGGTGTTGGGAAAATTGAATACCTACATGCAAAAGAATCAGCCTGGACTACTTTCTCACACTGTATACAAAAATAAACTCAAAATGGATTAAAGACTTGAATGTAAGGCCTAAAACCATAAAACACTTAGAAGAATCAGGCAGAGTCTCTTTCACATCAGTTATAACAATGCATTTTTTTAAATATCTGGCTCCTCAGGCAAGGGAAATCAACAATTGGGGCTACAATATATTAAAAAGTGTTTGCACAATGAAGGAAACTATCAACAAAAGAAAAAGGCAACCTATTGAATGGGTGAAGATTTTTGCAAATGATATATGTGATAAGGGGTTAACATCCAAAATATACATAGAATGCATACAACCCAACAACAAAAAACAAACAACCCAATTTAAAAAATGGGCAGAGGACATGAATAGACATTGTTAGAAAAAAGACATACAGATGGCCAGAAGATACATGAAAAGATGATCAACATTACTAATCACTGGGGAAATTAGAACCACAGTGAGATACCACTTCACATCTATCAGAATAGTCATTTTTAAAATGATAGCAAATGACAAGTGTTGGGAAGGATTTGGATAAAGGGGAAGCTTTGTTCAGTGTTGATGATTACAAACTGGTGTAGCTACTATGGAAAACAATATGGAGGTTCCTCAAATAATTGAAAACAGAACTGCCATATGATCCAGCAATTTAACTTCTTTGTGTTTACCCAGAGAAAACTAAAACACTAATTCAAAATGATATATGCTCACCAATGTTTTTTGCAGCATTATTTAAAATAGCTAATATATGGGAGCAATTAAGTGCCCATCAATATATGAATGGATAGGAAAGATTTATACATATATATATACATATATATATATTTATCATGGTATACACACACAATGGAATATTATTCAGCCATATTTAAAAATGAAATCTTGCCATTTGCAACAACATGGATGGATCTAGAGGGTATTACGCTAAGTGAAATATGTCAGACAGGTAAAGCTAATGCCATATGCTCTCACTTATACATGGAATCTAAAACACCCTAACTCTAACAAACAAAACAACAATAGCCTTGTAGACACAGCTAACAAACAGGTTGATGCCAGAGGGAGGGGGGTTTGGGTTGTGTAAAATAGGTAAATGGGATTAGGAAGTACAAACTTCCAATTACAAAATAAATAAGCCACGGGGATACAGCGTAAGGAATATGGACAATAATATTATAATAACCTTATTACAATGGGAACATATGATTACTAGATTTGTGGTGTTCACTTTATTAATGTATGCCAATATCAAATCATAATGTAGAACACTGAAAACTAGCGTAATATTGTACACCAACTATATTTCAATATGAAAAATAAATAAAATCTCTCTGAGCAAATAATACAATTTGTCAAAATTTGCAGATGAAGTGGAAGCAGAGCTTAGAGGAAAGTTTATAACATGCATGCATATAATAGAAAATCAAAATGCACAATGAAAATTTATAGTAAGTTTTGATAAATAATACTATAATTCCTCCAAACATTATGTTCAATAGTGTCTTGACTACCCAACATCCTTTGCATTTCTAAATTTCAAAAACAACAATTTTTGTTTTTAAGATTCTACTAATGTATTGCAATTATGAGTCAATAGTTTATTGTGGAGAAACAGCATTAACTTTCTAATATGTGACTATGGTTTGTTAATTTATTTAATTATATGCCTTTTGATTATCTCAATAATATTTCTATATTTTACATATAGATATTGTACATCTAATAGATTTTTTACCAGTTGGTAGATGTTTGATGTTATTGTAAATGTACCTTTTAAATATTTTTGTCTACATTTATGTCAAATGTTATTTCTATTAATAAAACAACTAAATATGATCTCTCCAATCAAAAGAGAGAAAAGGTATATGAGATATTATACTCTGGTACATTTTCCAGTGTATAAAAAGGGCTTCCTTTCTTTGTGATTTTATGTTTTTATATGAGTTGATTTCTAGTATAGTAAAACCATTGGCCTTTCATTGTTTTCCTACCTTTGCTAAGGGAAGTAGGAGTGATTTACCTGAATGGCAAATTTTGGAAAAGGACAGTTGAAAGATCTGTTGTTGTTGTGTTTGCTGTTAGATTTTCCTTCTGGAGAGCAGTTGTGTTTTGATCTGCTGCTTCTGTATGAGAAATGACTTACTACTCTCTGGTAATCCTGTAGTTGTACAACTGTGCAAATGATCTTATGTGGAAGTCTACTTATCTTCAGAGATTAAGTATTAGCAAATTTACTTGCTCATAGATATAGAAAACTCATTTTTCAATTAATCCCATTTATCAAATCTCTATTTTCCTATTTACTTCTGAATAACAGAGGGGAAGAAAGATGTTTTTTGCAGTACTTCCCCCATAATTACAACATGACATACAGTGTTTCTTCTTTTATTACATTTATCTTAATTTATTTTTTGTTACTTATACTTTCTATGTTGTCCACTGATTCTTTCTTTCTTTCTTTTTTAATTAAATAATTTATTTATTTTTGGATGAGTTGGGTCTTTGTTGCTGTGTGCAGGCTTTTTCTAGTTGCAGTGAGTGGGGGCTATTCTTCTTTGCGGTGTGCTGGCTTCTCATTGTGGTGGTTTCTCGTTGCAGAGCATGGGTTCTAGGCATGTGGGCTCAGTAATTGTGGCTCTTGTTCTCTAGAGCACAGGCTCAGTAGTTGTGGTGCATGGGCTTAGTTGCTCCATGGCATGCGGGATCTTCCCAGACCAGGGCTTGAACCTGTGTACCCTGCATTGGCAGGCATATTCTTAACCACTGCACCACCATGGAAGCCCTCCACTGATACTTTCAATAACTGTTTATTCATGATAAACAAAATAGACGTGTATCTTCAGTTATAGAGCTTTTGACTTATGGGGAATAAAAGGATAATCAAGTAATCACACCAAAATATTTGTTTATAATTATGATGATTACTGTTACAAAAAAGAACAGAATACTCTGATACCTTATACAGAGAAGTGCCTTATGTGGACTAGGTGAGTGTGGGTCATAAATGTTTCTCTGACAAAGTGACTTTTGAACTGAAATCTAAATAATGAATAGGGTTTATTATTGTTTTTAAAACAACATAAAGAACATAGACATTATTACTTCTTTTGACTCAGACAATATATTATTTTTCTCTTGGTATAGCCCAGGGATTGGCAAACATTTCTGTTTAAAAAACAGATACTAAACATTTCTAGCTTTGTGAACTATATGGTCTACGTTGCAACTACTCAACTCTACCACTGTAGCATGAAAGCAATCATAGATTACATATAAATGAATGTGCATGATTAGTTAAAAAAAAAACAAAACCTAGAGAAAAACAAGTGGTGAGCTGACTCCAGATCAAGCCTAATAATATACTACATTGTTTATTTCTACTTCACTTCTTACAGAAAACCTTTTAACATTAAATTATTTTAAATAAATAATTCACATCCTCTTTTTAATTGCTTTTTCACCTAGTGAAAGGATTTTGCATTTGTAACTATTGAATTGCCCTTGTTTATTTCATCCATCTTACCATATGTATTTAACAACTTTTTTGTGTATATCATTTTATTTCTTCCAGACGTGGTATTTTCAAGAGCAAAATCTTGTGTTCAGCATCTTTGTAACAGTCATTGATCACAAACTTTAATGAGACATTGTTCCATAATTACATACCCCTTGAGACGCTATACAAAGTAGCATGTCAAATAACTTTAGAAACCACTGTAAGTCACTGGTTTCCAAATGCCAAACAGTAATATTTTCTTATGTGCAGAGCAAAATTAGAAAAAATGAGCACTATATGGTTAATTTTGATAAACATAAATATATTTTAAGACTTACTTTGAAGTTGTAACTTTCATGTATTTCAGAAAAAAATACTTCCTTTAAGGAAATGATGGTAATGGTAGCTTATTTTATTAAATTATTCTAGAAAGTGTTTTATAACATACACACTCACATACATTAATTTCTGCTTAGTGTATACATCTCTTACCGTCTATGACCCACTAAGGAATAAGGATAGAAGATTGAGGATTGTATTTGCACTTTCCAATGTTTTCAGTACACTGACATTTAACAAATCAAGGCCTAAAATTTGAAATATTTTAGCTAGATAGGTACTCTTTTATTAACTACTCACTTTCTTTCTGCTTCAATTTCTGTTTATCTATGATTGCCTTATTCTCCCAGTTTGAAGATAATTATCCTTATTATATCACTGGTTACAAAGCTCTTTTAGAACAACTCTTAGAAAGAGAAGCATTATTGATATCCCATGCATATCTGTTTGATAAGGTTCATTTTGAACTGTTTTTTGAATTTTGTTTCCCAGAACTGAATATATTATTTAATATAAACTGATCAATTTAACATATACAGTATCATTAAGAGGTTTTCATTTTTTATTCTGTTTTAGATTTTATTTATACTATGTTATCTTAGACTGCATTAGATATTTATGAAATATTAAATTGTCTCACTCAGTTTTTAGTCATCTAAGAGGCACCTCTTTTGGGGAAATCACTCAGTTATTTTAGAAGTTGTTACTGACCCTTTCCAGATTCTTGGACAACATTATCATAGAAATGAGTAGCACTTACACAAGACTCTAAGGCAAGCAAAGCTTTTTCTTAAGAGAAATAGCTTGTGCACAAGGGAGAAGGCAGAAAAAAATTGCCAGCTCCCCAAGTAGAAGTGGTGAGTTGCTTTTATAACAAAAGAGAATTTGTCTCATGATCACTGATAATTTCCAGAAATATTCAAACTCCTTTCTTTAAAATTTTTTAAAGTTTTTAATATTTAATTTATTTATTTGGTTGGCTGGATCTTAGTTGCAGCATGTGAATTCTGGGTTGTGGCATACATGTGAGATCTAGTTCTCTGACCAGGGATTGAAACTGCATTGGGAGCACAAAGTCTTAACCACTGCAAAACATCAGGGAAGCCCCTCAAACTTCTTTTATCAGCAGGTGGCTATCAGGAATAAGAAGTGCTTCTGTGAGGGGAGAGAAATGCATGGGAATTTTCTGAAAGAAAGCACAGAAATGGATAAATTTAAAATTTATAGCTCAGTTTCTTGTTTTGTGGTACAATTAAATATACTCATTAGTGTAACAGAGATAAAGTTAACCTTTTATTCCTATGAGACTGTTTTTTGTCTGTTTCTGTCTCTAGAACTCAGGCCCCCAAGGACTTTGTTCTTTAGCTTGGAAGACCCGTTTTGCCCATGGCCATTTTCTGGTCCTTTTCCAAAATGGCTGTACTCTTGTCTTCCTGCTCAAAGTGTCTGCAAAATTATCTTGCATAGATTATTTGCAGGGTATATAGAATATCTGCACATCATCATTAATTGAAGCTTTGGTTAGAAACTATGTCTGGTAGTCCAAAATTGATGAACAAAAAATAACCTGTCAAAGAAAGAAAACTATCATTAGGATGTGACAAGAGAATTTGTTCAATAATCTACTGTGATTCTAGTATGCCATTCCATAAGAAGAAAACATTTCTTAAACAAAATAGTTGAAATTGGAAAGTTTTGGAAAAACAGTGGAGGAGTAAGATGTGGAGATCACCTTCTTCCCCACAGATACATCATAAATACCTCTACATGTGGAACAATTCCTACAGATCACCTACTGAAGGCTGGCAGAAGACCTCAGACTTCCAAAGAGGCAAGAAAATCTCCATGTAATTGGGTGGGGCAAAGAAAAAAGGAAAAAAAAAATAGACAAAGGGATTGGAATGGGACCTGTGTCTCCGGGAGGGGGCTGTGAAGGAGGAAAAGTTTCCACACACTAGGAAGTCCCTTAACTGGTGGGGACAGGGAGGAGCTTTGGAGTCTCAGAGGAGAGTGCCGCAACAGGGGTGTGGAGGGCAAAGCAGAGAGAATCCTGCAAAGAGGATTGGTACTGTCCAGCACTCCCCATCCTGAGACATTTGCCTGCCCACCAGGGATGGTGGAGGCTGGATGCTGAGGCTCAGGCTTCAGAGATCAGACCCTAGGGAGAAGACTGGGGTTGGCTGAATGAAGACAGCCTGAGGGGGCTAGTGCATCACAGCTGAGGGAGTCCAGGAAGAAACCTGGGCCTGCCCAAGAGGCAAGGGACCATTGTTGCAGGATGTGTGAGGAGAAGTGCAGGTCCACCATAGGAGCTTTTTCTCTGTGTGTTCACAGACAACAGGGCACTGCCTACACAGCTCCAGGGTTGGGCACAAGTCATGGCTGCTATCTTGGACTCCAGAGGCAGATGCAACAGCTATAGCTACCGCTACTGCCACCAAGGGTCCTATGAGCAAGCTCAGGTCACTGCCCACACCTTCCCAGGAATATGAGCAACCCACCACGGCCAAGGGTCCCATGATCCAGGGCCAATTTCCCCAGAAGAGTGAATGGTTTGCCTCAGGCTGTTGCAACTTCCTGCCAGCCTGTGCCACCACAAGGCACTTGTCACACATCCCAACTGTGACTGCCATATCTCTCCCCCTCACTTGGCCTGAGTGAGTAAGTGAGCCCTAATCAGCCACTGCATTCACCCCCTCTTGTCTGGGTGGGTAACAGTTGCCTGAGGGTGGTCCACATGTAGAGGAGTGGCCAAAACCAAAGTTGAACTCCACGTGGCCAGAGAAACGGAAATCTCTCCATGCAGCTGATGGAACAGCAGATTGAATCCCTGCAATATGCTTGGAAAACCCTACCTACATCTGTGGAATATCTGAATAGACATCTAGTGTTCCCACAACTGAAGCTGTGTACTTTGGGTGAAACTGTGGACTTTGGGGGCAAGTATAAGCAGGAGTTAGGTCTGGTCAGAGTCTGAGCTGGCCCCACATTGCCTACAGCAGGCCCAGAGAGCTACCTAGGGTTTGCTTTCAGCTTTTGATTTGTTTTTGGTTCTTTTTTTTGTTAGTTTAGTTTTTAATGTTTGTTTTTGATTTTGGGTTCACTTATTTGTTTGGTTGCTCTTCTTTTTTTGTGTTCTATTTGTGTGTGTGTGTGTGTGTGTTATTCTTTGTGTGTTTTTGTCTGTTTGGTTTTGATTTTACCACCTGTCTTGGGGCTTAGTTCGACTGTTCATTTTCTTTTGTGTGCGTGTGTCTCTTTGTGTGTGTCTGTTCCTTTTTCGTTTTTTTTCTTTCCTTTTCTTCCATGCCATGTGGCCTGTGGGGTCTTGGTGCTCTGGACAGGGGTTGGGCCTGAGCCCCTGAGGTGGGAGAGCCACGTCCAGGACATTGGACTACCAGAAAACTCCTGGCCCTAAGGAATAGTAATTGACAAGAGCTCTCCCAGAGGTCTCCATCTCAACACAAAGACCCAGCTCCACTCAACGGCCAGCAAGCTCCAGTGCTGGATGCTCCATGCCAGTCAGCTAGCAAGACAGGAACACAACACTACCCATTAGAAGAAGGCTGCCTAAAATCATACTAACTTCACAGACACCCCAAAACACACCACTCTATGTGGCCCTGACCCAACCACCAGAACAAATATACCAGTCCCCTTCACCAGGAAGCCTACAAAAGCCACTGAACCAACCTCACCCATTGGGGACAGACACCAAAAACAACAGGAACTATGAACCTGCAGGCTGTGAAAAGGAGACCCCAAACACAGTAAGTTAAACAAAATGAGAAGGCAGAGAAATATGCAGCAGATGAAGGAGCAATGTAAAAACCCACCAGACCAAATAAATGAAGAGGAAAGAGGCAACCTACCTGAAAAAGGATTCAGAGTAATGATAGTAAAGTTGATCCAATATCTTGGAAATAGAATGGAGAAAATAGAAGAAACATTTAACAATCTCTTAGAAGAACAAAAGAGCAAACAAACAATGATGAACAACACAACAAATAAAATTAAAAATTCTCTAGAAGGGATCAATAGTGGAATAACTGAGGCAGAAAAATGGATAAGAGAGCTGGAAGATAGAATGGTGGAAATAACTGCCATGGAACAGAATAAAGAAAAAAGAATGAAAAGAATTGAGGACAGTCTCAGAGAACTCTGGGAAAACATTAAACGCACAAACATTCAAACTATAGGGGCTTCCCTGGTGGTGCAGTGGTTGAGAATCCGCCTGCCGATGCAGGGGACACAGGTTCGTGCCCGGGTCCAGGAAGATCCCGCATGCCATGGAGAGGCTGTTCCCATGAGCCGTGGCCACTGAGCCTGTGTGTCTGGAGCCTGTGCTCCACAATGGGAGAGGCCACAACAGTGAGAGGCCTGTGTACCACAAAAAAACAAAAAAGCAACAAAAAAAAAAACTATAGGGGTCCCAGAAGAAGAAGAGAAAAAGAGAGGGACTGAGAAAATATTTGAAGATATTATAGCTGAAAACTTCTCTAACATGGGAAAATAAATAGTTAGTCAAGTACAGGAAGTGCAGAGAGTCTCATACACAATAAACTGAAGGAGAAACACACCAAGACGCATTTTAATCAACCTATCAAAAATTAAATACAAAGAAAAAATATTAAAAGCAGCAAGGGAAAAGCAACAAATAACATATATACATATATATGTGTGTGTGTGTGTGTGTGTGTGTATATATATATATATATATATATATATATATATATATATACCACATCTTCTTTATCCATTCATCTGTTGAAGGACACATATGTTGCTTTCATTGCTTTCATGTCTTGGCTATTATAAATAGTGATGCTATGAATATTGGGGTGCATGTATCTTTTTGAATTATGTTTTTCTCTGGATATTTGCCCAGGACTGGGATCGCAGGATCATGTGGTAGCTCTATTTTTAGTATTTATTTATTTATTTTTATTTAATTAATTTATTTTTTTTTTGCGGTACATGGACCTCTCACTGTTGTGGCCTCTCCTGTTGCAGCACACAGTCTCCGGACACGCAGGATCAGTGCCCATGACCCACAGGTCCAGCTGCTCAGTGGCATGTGGGATCCTCCCGGACTGGGGCACGAACCTGTGTCCCCTGCATCGGCAGGCGGACTCTCAACCACATACCACCAGGGAAGCCCTATTTTTAGTATTTTTAAGGAAACTTTATATTGTTCTCCATAGTGGCTGTACCAATTTAGATTCCCACCAACAGTGTAGGGGGTTCCTTTTTCTCCATGCCCTCTCCAGCATTTAATACTTGTAGACTTTTTGATGATGGTCATTCTGACTGGTATGAGGTGATACCTCATTGTAGTTTTGATTAGCATTTCTCTAATAATTAGTGTTGTTGAGCATCTTCTCATGTGCCCCTTGTCCATCTGTATGTCCCCTTTGGAGAAATGTCCCTTTAGCTCCTCTGCACAATTGTTGATTGTGTTGTTTGTTTGGTACTAAGCTGTATGAGCTGTTTGTATATTTTGGAAATTAATCCCTTGTTGGTCACATCATTTGCAAATATTTTCTCCCATTCTGTAGGTTATCTTTTTGATTTGTCTATGGTTTCCTTTGTTATGCAAAAGATTTTAAGTTTAATTAGATCCCATTAGTTTATTTTTAAAATTTCCATTACTATAGGAGAGCAAACCAAAAAGATCTTGCTGCAATTAATGTCAAGGCGTGCTCTGCCTATGTTTTCCTCTGGGACATTTATAGTATTCTGTCTTACATTTAGTTCTTTAATCCATTTGGAGTTTAATTTTGTGTATCGTGTTAGAAAATAATTTAATCTTATTCTTTTACATGTAGCTGTCCAGTTTTCCCAGCACCACTTATTGAATAGACTTCCTTTTCTCCATTGTATAGCCTTGCCTCCTTTGTCATAGATTAATTGACCATATATCTGTGAGTTTATTTCTTGGCTTTCTATCCTATTCCATTGATTTCTGTTTTTCTGTCAGTCCTGTACTACTTTCATTACTGTAGCTTTGCAGTATAGTCTGAAGCCAGGGAGCCTGATTCCTCCAGCTGCATTTTTCTTTCTCAAGTTTGCTTTGGCTATTCGAGGTATTTTGTGTTTCCATACAAATTTAAATTTTTTTGTTCTAGTTCTGTGAAAAATGCCATTGGTAATTTTATAGGAATTGCACTGAATCTATAGATTGCCTTGGGTAGTATAGTTATTTTGGCAATATTGATTCTTCCAATCCAAGATCAGAACATACTTGTCCAACCTGTTTGTGTCATTTTCAATTTCTTTCACCAGGGTCTTATATAATAGTTTCTGGAGTACAGGTTTTTGCATCCTTAGTTAGGTTTATTCCTAGGTATTTTATTCTTTTGGATGCAATGCTAAATGGGATTGTTTCCTTAGTTTCTCTTTCTGACATTTTGTTGCTATTGTATAAAAATGCAACAGAGTTCTATGTATTAATTTTCTATCCTGCAATTTACAATCCACTACAAAAATATCATAATTAGATATTTGATGTTATTTTTGCATTATTTTTCTATACTAATAGATGAATACAATTAAGACTATGTCTATGCCCATGCCTATATGTCCTCTTAGATGAATAAGATAGTATTTTAAATAGCGTCATATTTATTTTTAGTGATCTCACCATTTTTTCTTATTTCAGTAGGACAATTTTGATATTAACATAATTAAAACTCTAGGAATATATCATATCAGCATTTCCAAATTCACAGTTCACCTGTGTATTAGTCAGTTTCATACACTGTACACATCTATAATTGGCACTTGAAATTACCAAATACAAATGAATGAGCTCTTTTAAAAGTATTTTATAATAGGGTTCATTAATGAGAAATGGTCAGGAAAGAAAATAATTGAGATCAGGGGAGCTATATGAAGTAGATATTTCAACGTTTTTAATTAAACAAAAGGTTTATTGGATTTGTTTTTATATATTTACATTCCCTAAAGAAAAATACTTTGTAAAGTTTTATCAAGAATTTTATTAATAACTGGTTTCCACTTAGTGGTTAAAAATGACCAAACTAAGCTTTTAAAATATTAGTTTTATAAGTATAATCCATTCATTTTCTAATACATTAATATAATACATATTTACATGTTTCAAGAAGTTCGTGGAGTTAATCATTTAATCTTATACAATTAAAGCTTCTGTAATTCATCTTTAAGTGTGAATATATATCATTCCTTGACATGGCTATTTAACAAATTTTAATTGAGTTCCTCTTGTGTATATGGAACAGATCTAAGGCTTGAGAATACAAAAACTGAAACAGACAAGAATGTATGAGAAAAATAAAATGTTAAAGAATTGGTCTAGTTTGTCAAACAAATCATCCAGAAATAATACTGGGAGGTTTTTAAAAATATATATATTTAAATTTATAATTATATACATATATTTTTAAATATATATATATATATATATATAGAGAGAGAGAGAGAGAGAGAGAATATTATACAAACTTGTTCTGAGTCAAATTATTTTAATATATTTAACATGTAAATTAATTAATTACTGTATATCAAGCAGATGGAGATTACTTTCTCTTTTGTATTATATAATATCATCCTAAATTTCATATTTTGAAATATTTGTATTCAAAAAATACATTCAAAATAATATTATTTCTTGCTACATATGTAAACTCTGTGTTATACAGAAATATCTTAGCCTACATAGAGCAACTTTCATATCTGTGTTTTTAAAAAAGGCTTTAAAATTGTATGGCAAGCTAGAGACGTGGAAAATGCTACTGTGCATTATAAATTTGCTGTTTTATTTTATTCAGCCCTAATAATTTTCATTACCTCTTTAGTTGATATAATCGATTTCCAAAACCAATAATCTCTTGAAATCTACTGAGAAACAAAGTTCTCATTAGAGAAAAAAATTTTCAAAGATCATTACCTTTAACATAAATTTTCACTTTTCATCTCTTGCATACTTGCTTGTAATGTACCCTCATAATAAGGAGAGGGAAGAGTATCCAGTTAAAGAGATTGATGTAAAAAATATATAGACCAATGTCATGTCTATCGTTAAAATTACTGCATTTTATTAAGCCAATTTTGCATCACTTAACCCTAATCTTGTATTTGGAGATCTAATACATTCTCATTAAAATATAAGTGAGCTCTTAATTACATTGTTCTTATAGCTTCTGGGATATATTATATATTTTTTTTATCATTTTGGGAGGGGGCAAATGTGTTTGAATATTTGATGAACTTCCTTATAGAGCTGAACAGTAATTAGTAAAGGAATTATTTAACATATTTAACTTACTGCACTTGTACTAGAAGAATATGGTTTTACAAGCCTAAAGTTTTTGTATTTGTAGTAAAATGAACATTTTATTTCTTAAAAAAATTATCTCTGCTGATGCCACTCATTAAGGGAAAAACTTCCAATATGAACTCAATCACTTTTTAACTTTTTATTTTAATGTTTAAAAAATTTTTAATGGGGTACATTTGCTTAACAATGGTTTGTTAGTTTCTGCTTGATAACAAAGTGAATCAGATATACATATCTCCTCCCTCTTGTGTCCCTTTCCAATCCTCCCTATCCCACCCCTGTAGGTGGTCACAAAGCACCAAGCTGATCTCCTGTGTTATGCAGCTGCTTCCCACTAGCTATCTATTTTACATTTGGTAGTGTATATATGTCAGTGCTACTCTCTTGCTTCATCCCAGCTTACACTTCCCCATCCCCATGTCCTCAATCCAATTCTCTACATTTGCATCTTTATTCCTGTCCTGCCCCTAGGCTCTTCAGAACTCTTTTTTTTTTTAGATTCCATATATATGTGTTAGCTTATGGTATTTGTTTTTCTATTTCTGACTTATTTCACTCTGTATGACAGACTCTAGGTCCATTCACCTCACTACAAATAACTCAATTTCACTTCTTTTTATGGCTAACATTCCATTGTATATATGTGCCACACCTTCTTTATCCATTCATCTCTCACTGGGCACTTAGGTTGCTTCCATGTCCTGGTTATTGTAAATAGAGCTGCAATGAACATTGTGGTACATGACTCTTTTTTTTTTTCTTTTACATCTTTATTAGAGTATAATTGCTTTACAATGGTGTGTTAGTTTCTGCTTTATAACAAAGTGAATCAGTTATACATATACATATGTTCCAATATCTCTTCTCTCTTGTGTCTCCCTCTCTTCCATCCTCCCTATCCCACCCCTCCAGGCAGTCACAAAGCACCGAGCCGATATCCCTGTGCCATGTGGCTGCTTCCCACTAGCTATCTATCTTACGTTTGTTAGTGTACATATGTCCATGCCTCTCTCTCGCCCTGTCACAGCTCACCCTTCCCCCTCCCCATATCCTCAAGTCCGTTCTCCAGTAGGTCTGTGTCTTTATCCCTGTCTTACCCCTAGGTTCTTCATGACATTTTTTTTTCTTAAATTCCATACATCTGTGTTAGCATACGGTATTTGTCTTTCTCTTTCTGAGTTACTTCACTCTGTATGACAGACTCTAGGTTTATCCACCTCATTACAAATAGCTCAATTTCATTTCTTTTTATGGCTGAGTAATATTCCATTGTATATATGTGCCACATCTTCTTTATCCATTCATTGTAGTTTTGATCTGAATTTCTCTAATGATTAGTGATTTTGAGCATCCTTTCATGTGTTTGTTGGCAATCTGTATATCTTCTTTGGAGAAATGTCTACTTAGGTCTTCTGCCCATTTTTGGATTGGGTTGTTTGTTTTTTTTGTTATTGAGCTGTATGAGCTGCTTATAAATTTTGGAGATTAATCCTTTGTCAGTTGCTTCATTTGCAAATATTTTCTCCCATCTGAGGGTTGTCTTTTTGTCTTGTTTGTAGCTTCCTTTGCTTTGAAAAAGCTTTTAAATTTCATTAGGTCCCATTTGTTTATTCTTGTTTTTATTTCCATTTCTCTAGGAGGGGGGTCAAAAAGGATCTTGCTGTGGTTTATGTTATAGAGTGTTCTGCCTATGTTTTTCTATAAGAGTTTTATAGTGTGTGGCCTTACATTTAGGTCCTTAATCTATTTTGAGTGTATTTTTGTGTATGGTGTTAAGGAGTGTTCTAATTTCATTCTTTTACATGTACCTGTCCAGTTTTCCCAGCACCACTTATTGAAGAGGCTGTCTTTTCTCTGTTGTATATTCCTGCCTCCTTATCAAAAATAAGGTGACCATATGTGCATGGGTTTATCTCTGGGCTTTCTATCCTGTTCCAGTGATCTATATTTCTGTTTTTGGGCCAGTACCATACTGTCTTGATGACTGTAGATTTGTAGTATAGTCTGAAGTCAGGGAGCCTGATTCCTCCAGATCTGTTTTTTGTTCTCAAGATTGCTTTGGCTATTCGGGCTCTTTTGTGTTTCCATACAAATTGTGAAATTTTTTGTTCTAGTTCCATGAAAAATGCCATTGGTAGTTTGATAGAGATTGCATTGAATATGTAGATTGTTTTGGGTAGTAGAATCATTTTCACAATGTTGCTTCTTCCAATCTAAGCATACGGTATATCTCTCTGTCTGTTTGTATCATCTTTAATTTCTTTCATCAGTGTCTTATAGTTTTCTGCATAAAAGTCTTTTGTCTCCTTAAGTAGGTTTATTCCTAGGTATTTTATTCTTTTTGTTGCAATGGTAAATGGGAGTGTTTCCTTAATTTCTCTTTCAGAATTTTCATCATTAGTGTGTAGGAATGCAAGAGATTTCTGTGCATTAATTTTGCATCATGCTACTTTACCAAATTCATTGATTAGCTCTAGTAGTTTTCTGGTAGCATCTTTATGATTCTCTTTGTATAGTATCATGTCATCTGCAAACAGTGACAGCTTTACCTCTTTTCTGATTTGGATTCCTTTCATTTCTTTTTCTTCTCTGATTGCTGTGGCTAAACTTCCAAAACTATGTTGAATAATACTGGTTAAGTGAATGCTACCCTCACAATTTCCATATATATTTGAATGCTCAGAATGAATGTGGAAATGATTGGAAGCACAATCAAAATCTGAATTTTTTTCAAATATATATTGTTCTTAAGAAAAATTATAAGGCACTTAATGATGTCTTTGTGTTTTTTTGTTTTTTGTTTTTCAAGAATGTAGCTAAAGAGAGATTTTACACCCCATGATTTGGGAAATCTTTGTTTGAATATTGGTGGAGTTATTAACCTTGTGACATTGGACAAATTATTTAGCTTTTCTCTAGCTAAATAATCTTCTCACATACAGAAAAGAAAATTGGGAATTTCTTACAAATATCTGAGCACAATGCCTGGCACAAGGACATTTTAATGAATGTTTGACTTTTTTAAAATATTTATTTATTTATTTACTTTTGGCTGTGTTAGGTCTTCGTTTCTGTGTGAGGGCTTTCTCCAGTTGCGGCAAGTGGGGGCCACTCTTCATCACGGTGTGCGGGCCTCTCACTGTTGCGGCCTCTCTTGTTGAGGAGCACAGGCTTCAGACATGCAGGCTCAGTAGTTGTGGCTCACAGATCTAGTTGCTCCACGGCATGTGGGATCTTCCCAGACCAGGGCTCAAACCCATGTCCCCTGCATTAGCAGGCAGATTCTCAACCACTGCGCCACCAAGGAAGCCCAAGTGTTTGACTTTTTATCGGTACTTTTTTACCAGTCAGGCCTACATTTTATGTTTTAGACATTCTTCTATGTTATGATTGTTAACTAGCAGCAAGTGCTGCCTCCACCACAGGGTTTGAGTGTTGGTTGCTCTTTTCTCAAGTCTCCATTTCAAGTAGGATACACCTATGTGACCCAGAATCTGGCAATCAGACTCATCATGTCAACATGGGCTCAGATGTTGGCAGATAAATTCAAGAAACAAGGAGAGCTCTTTTTCAAGATTTGGTAGAGAGAGCTGGAACAAAGGAGAAGATCCATTACCAAAAACGGTTTGGGGTATTTTATGTGAAATCCTGGTTTTAACCATTTCTACCTGTATGTTTGTACTGGTCATTAAAATAAGGTTTGGGGTACTTTTCTTGCTGCTTAGTATCTGGCATAGTTCCCAACCTTCCTAATGATTTTATGAAATGCCCATTATGCTCTTAATTATCTTCCATTGTGCTTAACCAAGGAAGAGCTGCTTTAAATTCTCACAAATGAGAACAAACAAACTCATGGAAAAAAGAGATGAGATATATGGTTACCAGAGGTAGGGGTGGAGGGTTGAGGGGAAGGGGACTTAGATGAAAGCTGTCAAAAGGTATAAACCTCCAGTTATAAGTAGTAAGGATGTAAGGTACAACATGATAAATATAATGAACACTGCTCTATGTTATATATTGAAGTTATTAAGAGTAAATTCTAAGAGTTCTCATCACAAGTAAAAATTTTTTTTCTATTTCTTTAATTTTGTATCTATAAGTGATGATCAATTTTTACTAAACTTATTGTCATAATCATTTCATGATATATGTAAGTCATATCATTATATTCTACACCTTAAACTTACACAGTGTTTTATGTCAATTATATCTCAATGAAACTGGATAAAAAAGAACACCCATTGATATAGAAAGTGGTCACTGAACATTGATTACTGTTTTTTTATATAGCAGAGCAATAGTTCATAGAATTTATGCAATGGACTTATGAAACCTTTCATTTTTTTAGAGGAGTGAGCTGCACTAAATAGCTATAACTTTACATCTAGCTGAATTCTTGTGATTCTGTGACATATATCATATACGCCTGATGGATTTTGAATACTGGTGCTAGTACACAAGAGCATATATATATATATATATATATATATATATATATATTTGTGTGTGTATATATATATATAAAATCTTAGACTATATATATAGTCTTAGTTTTCTAATTAAGACAAGTGGGAAATTTATTACATCTAACCTATATGAAAGATAAAGAAACAGAACAAAACATCCTTGTACAACCACAAATATGAAAGAAACAGAAGAACAAAAGAAAACTTAATGCTGAGCTTTGAGAAATAAATGAGACAAAAGTTCATCAGTGTATATTAATAATATCTTATACTTTGCAGTATTTTCACTCAAAAGAGATAAAATTTGAAATCATTCAAGAAATTACTAAATTATAAGTATTTTATTCTATGCTTACTCACATTAGAGAGAACAGCCTGTTTTGTATCATTTCCCTACATAGCTCTTGTGCAAATTAATCCAGCACATATGGAGCCACAAAATGAACGTTAAAAAGACATTAAAATAATTGACCTCTCTAAGGCAAATTTCTTGCTTTTTCTTATAGGACAAGGATTCATGAAAGTACTTGCCATTACTTGTATTCATGAAATGGAGAAACGATCTATTTTGTCGTCAAAAAACCAAACAAAGTTTCTAATCTCTTGCTAGTTCCATGAGAAACTTTTTAACCTCTTGCTAGTTCTAGGAGAACATTTTTTTATATTGGTCTGACTCTAGCTGTCCTTAAGGATTTTTAAGGAAAAAAATTGGGCATATACATGTGGAGTGAAATTAAGTGACTTTGGAACAAACTCGTAAACTGACCCTGGTAACTGTGGATAGAATGTACAGAGTTCAAGTGAATATGAATTAAAAGTGGTTCCTGGACAGCTAGATGTCACAACAAATTACAGCACTCCTGGAGACTCTTAATGTATGTTTTATAAACTTTTGACTAATAGGAAAAACTTTTATATTAGTGACAATATTTATAGAGTGTAACAGTATGGAATATTTGTAAAAACATGCATGTAGTAAATATGACTGATACAGGATTAATGTATTACTATCCTTATTATATGAGACGTAATGACTAAAGGAAGGAAACACACTAACATAGCAGTAGAAAAATTGTCTGAGAACTTAAACGAAGAAATACAAATTGCTAATAACAAAAGTATGGTTCCAGTGTCCAAGAAATAAAAGATTTGCATATTTAAATTGTGACATATCATTTTTTTCTGTATATGTAAAATAAGGAAATATTAAGAAAAACACAAACAGATAGTTAGTGCTGAAAAGCTGCAGTGGAAGAATGAGTCTCATACACTGTTGTGTAGGATAGAAAACTTTCTGTGAATAAAGCACCAGAAGCCCTTAGAAAAATATTTCCTTTGATCAAGGATATTTCAAGAATCTGTCCTAAGTAAACAGTCAAAATTTTGGCCCTTATATTTGAACTGTTGTCCTTTTTTAAGCAAATAATTATTAAAGTTATAATAAAATTATAGAATTTCGTTTAAAATGAATAAAGCAGATTATACAAATCTTATATAGCATGGTCAAAATTTGTATATTATATATATGTACATATAATTGTTCTGTACAAACACACACCCATACCTATATATGTGGTTTTGTGTGTGTGTGTGTGTGTGTGTATATATATATACTCTAGAGCTCCCTACAGGATCAGGCTGAGGCTTGAGCCCTCTGCAGAAAGTACAGCCTGGGTTGGGTTATTTTCCTAATCTGCCTGCTTCTCCTACTGTCTTCCCCATTTCTTCTGTGGGTACACTTCCTTAGTGAACGATTTGTCAACAAATTGTCATCTCAGAGTCTGCTTCTGGAGAACCCAGGAAAAAGCACTTCCAGAGTAGAAAAAGTGACATTGGATACAATTTTTTAATAGGAGTACTGGTGTCCTGAATGCAGTCATCATTTGGACCTGAGGGAATATTTTAACATATGACTTCCTCAATTAAACAAACAGAGAAAACTCTAAATAAAAGAATGTCAGCACATATTGTGAAATAAACTATGTGAATATTAACTTAAAAATTATTCTAAGTGTGGTTGCTTGATCTGACTATATTTTCTATATCACTCTATTTTTCCTAATTATCTGTCTCTGCCTTTCTCTTTGGCCAAGATAGATGACCTGTATTATTTCATCAGCAGTGCTCTATACCACTGGGTTTCAACTAGGTTCAGACAATGGGAAACCTCATTAAAAAATTGTGAAAGAAAGATGAGAGTATTTCTTTGTCTAACTTCTGACAAAGTTGCTTTAGGCTTCTGAATTCAATTCTTGACTCAAATCATATTGATCTCAAGATTGCTGACCTTATTCAATGTTCTGTCCTTCAGACTTTTATGATATATGTTTGTTAGGTCATGATATCTGGTCTCTGATGTGATTAGCCCCCTTTCTATCTCCTCCAGGCCTAGGGATGGTAATGATTTCCTACTAGCAGCCCTGAGTTACTGCAGTAGTCTTGTTGTTTCCATTAAAAACTACATCTTTGTAAATATTAAAATTGCAATTAAACCTTACTCACATTATCCCATTTAGCGTTTCCTCCTTTTCCTGTTATAATCTAGAGAGAGTTATGCATCTAAATTTACAAACAGCATATAATACATTTATCAATTTGAATTACTTTCTGTTCTTTTTAATGAGTCAAATGCTATGTAAATGTGTCTTCCTTTACCATCTTAAATTACTTTTATATGTTTATGTTTTTTCTAATAGAATTTTAAGCAATCTCATATAAGTTTAAATATATAAAAATATAATTTCTTCTTGTGTCAAAGTTTTTAAATCTAATTATGATCATATCTTTTAACAAATTCACACATTAAGGGCAGAGTTTTATGAAATTATATTTTGTAGCTATAAGTAGCACAATTCCTTTCAGATACTGCTTAGTTTGAACAAGTCTGATCTTCAAGGATATGTACTGCCTTTAGTGTGCTCTGTACAGTTGCTATGGTTGCCATTTTTTTTTCCTGGGAATTACCTCTATCTATATTGTGTCTCTGGGGCTTTAGGAGCTCCATTTTTAAAACTCTTTCATCTCTACCCCAGAATAGAGTTTTCATAGTTGTGTCTGTCATATGAAATAGAGAAAAAAGAGTCCAATTTGTATAAAATTTGGAAAAAAATCTTCCAAGAGGAAAAGAAAATCTCTGAAATAAGAACTAGAAATAGCTGTTTAAACATTTCAAACCCTCCTCACGTGAGGGTTAAAGATATGTGTTCTTTGATTCCTGGGGTCTTTTCAGGCAATCTTTGTCTCTTATTTTAGAATTATGTTATGCCTAATAAAAGTTACACATTGAGTTAAGTCATCTTTAATTAGAACCTAAACTGCTACTAATTTGACTAGCATATTCAGTATCTCATTATCTGGGAAAATTTTGACTTAGTTAATCAACATATAAATATGTTAACATATAATATAACATATAATGTTAACATATAATATATGTTAAGCACTAGGTTTAAAGTAGTAAAAGAGAAAAACAGTTTCTCAACCTTAGAGGGAATTTTACAGAGTCCTAAATTTATTCATTCAATCTTTATACATGTATTTTATACAGATGCTAGGAAACAAAGAAAGCAATTCTTTACATTTTATTCATTGTGATTTCAATGTAGTATTATTTTTAATGAATCTACTTTGTTCATTTATGTATATTCCTCTTGATATAAATTTTTGGGATAAGGTTGTATCTTATTTTCCCTTGCATCAGGAACTCTCGTCTCAGTTCCTGTCCCATACATATACTTAGGTCATTTTCTTCTTTCTCAGTGCTCTAGCAATTCTAATCTATACCAAGGTAAGAAATGTTCTGTAAGTGTTTTTTCTCAAGCCATATATGGTGATACATTTCTTAAAATAATACAGAAAAAAAGATAAATCCTAAACTTTGCTTGAATATTTAGGCTTTAAAAATTCTTATGAATAAGAGAACACTTAAAAAGTAATTATGTTTTCAGTATTCCTTCTCCTGTTTTTTGGAAAGCAAAAACATCCATATGTATTTAAATTTTATTACTTTTTCATAAGCTTTGCTTTGCTTTTTGAAACTAAGGTCAGAAGTTTGAGTGAATCTTTATTTTCAGTTTATGCCACATTACCAACATGCTCCATGCAAAACCCCTCAAATTATTTACTTAATCACTTAGCTAATTTATCATTTATTTTCCTTTATTTACATTCCTTAATCTCATTTCCCTTCTTCCTCCACAGAATAGTTGCATATAGCACTTACCAATATAACATTGTGATCTATAATGAAAAAATATTTTATAGCATCTAATTTTTTTAAAAAATTAAATTAAATTAATAAAATAATTCAAGATAACTCATAATACACTTCTTGAATAATTATTAAAAGAATAGTTTGGATATTGGGGTCTCGAGGAGTATTTATGGAGGAAATTACTGAAGAATGAACAGTATGAGTAAACTAAGGATTTTAGGAAAAAATAAGAGATATAAGCTTATTATTGAACATAAACACATTTTAGTAAGTTATAAAATATAGGGAGGTAGATCTGGAAAATGTAAAGTAGAAAAATAGTTGCATAACATATATAGAGGTATTGAAATGTTGAACCTATCCAATCAAGATAAATTGAAAGAACTCAAAACAGACTAAATAAATATTTAATAACTTCGGAAATTATCAAAATAAATGGGATAAATGCACATACTAAAGTATTTCTTTAGTTGGGATCAAGATAATGGAGAAGGAAGACCCTGAGCTCACCTCCCCGACAAATACATCAAAACTACAACTACATATAAAGCAGTTCTCACTGAGAATGACCTGAGGACTAGCCCAAGGGCTCTTCTACAAGCAAGCTTGTACACAAAGAGCTACACAGAGTCTGGTAGCAGGGTAGGAGAAGAGATCTATTTGGGACCCACACCCCTAGCTGGTGACTTAGAAGAAGAGAGGATATCAAAGGCTAGGGGATCCTCCCTGAGAAGCAAAGGGTTCAAGCCCCATATTTACTATCTGATTCAGGGAGATGAGCCCGCTTAGCCAGTTGAAAACCAGTGGGGTTTACCGGAGGACTATAGGGAAACCAAGACTCTGTTCTTGAAGAGTACAAGAAGACTTTCTTGATCCCAGCCCCAGTGCAGAGGCAAAAGATTAAAAACCACATGGGGCTCCTGCAGGCCTGCCAGGACCACCCCAGCAGTCTCCCCAGTCCACACCAGGCTCCTGTTCCAGAACTTCATGCTTCTGCATTGTTCCTGCTCCCTGAGGCAGACACTGACATTGCCATTGCACAGGCACCAGTGAAAAACTGGAGTCAGCTCAGAAGTCCAGCTCCAACCACTCAAACCCAACTCTGCTTCTGACCAGGAAAGACTGCCATAGACATCAGGCACATACACTGGGGAGAATCAGAGCCAGCTCAGAAGTGTGGCTCCAAATGCTTGGGCCCCAGCCCTGCCCCTAACCAAGGTAGAGACCTGCATTGACAATGAACACTTTAGCTTACTGTCAATTGATTTGATTATTCTGAGGTGAATTGGGCAAAGGTGTATGTTGGGTTTTCTGACTACCCTAAACACAATTTGAATCTTCAAAAATGTGTGTGCAAAATTGAGTGGTTTATACTTAAGAGATTATTATTCATGGCAAAATTTAACCTATGGTTATATAACATACACTATATACTTACTTTTGTTTAGTATTTATACAGTATAAGATATAGTTGACTTACAGTATTATATTAGTTTCAGGTGTAAAACATAGTAATTTAATATTTTTTTATAGAATATACTCCATACAAAGTAGTTGTAAAATATTGACCGTATTCATTGTTCTGGACATTGTATCCTTGTAACATTTATTTTATACCTAGTAGTTTGTACCACTTAATCTCCTTTACCTATTTTGCCATTCCCACTATCCCTCTCCCCTCTGGTAACCACTAGCTTGTTATCTGTATCTGTGAGTGTGCTTCTGTTTTGTTAAATTTATCCATTTGTTTTATTTTTTTTAGATTTCACATATAAGGAATAATATTACAGTATTTATATTTGACGTATTTCATTAAGCATAATACTGTCTAGGTACATCCATGTTGTCACAAATGGCAAAATTTCATTATTTTTTATGGCTGAATAATATTAAATTTTTTATTCATTTATCTGTTGATGGACACTTAGGTTGTTTCCATATCTTAGCAATTGTTCATTGTGCTGTTATGAAGATTAAGGTTCAAATGTTTTTTGAATTAGAGCTTTAGTGTTCTTTGGATAAATATCCAGGAGTGAAATTTCTGAATTACAAGTAGTTCTATTTTTATTTATTAGATGAATCTCCATATTGTTTTCCATAGTGGCTGTACCAATTTATATTCCTACCAGCAGTGCATAAAGGTTCCCTTTTCTCCACACTTTCTCCAGCATTTGTTATTGCTTGTGTGTTTTATGATAGCCATTCTGACAGGTGTGACTGATATCTCACTGTGGTTTTTATTTTCATTTCCCTGATGATTAACGATTTTGAGTATTTTTCATGTACCTGTTGGAAATCTGTATATCTTTTTCAGAGAAATGTCTGTTCATGTCCTCTGCCTAATTTTTTTTTTATGTTGAGTTGTATGAGTTTTTGTATATTTTGTATATTAATCCCTTATCAGGTATATTGTTTACAAATATCTTTTCCCCTTCAGTAGGTGGTCTCTTTATTTTCTTGAATGTGCAAAAGGTTTTTGAAGTAATTCCTTTTTAAAAAACATTTTACTTTTTTTTCGCTTGCCTGAGGAGATGTGTCCAAAAAAAATATTACTAAGTGGAGAACTTACTGCCTATGCTTTATTCTAGGAGCTTTATGGTTTCAGATCTTACATTTAGGTCTGTAACCCACTTTGAGCTTATTTTTTTATATAGTATAAGAAAGTGTTCAAATTCCAGTCTTTTACATATACCTATCCATTTTTCTAAACACCACTTATTGAAGAGACTCTAATTTCCCCAATGTATGTTTTTGCCTCCTTTGTCATGGATTAATTAACCATATGTTTCTGGTCTCTCTATTCTGTTCTTTGAACTATGCATCTGTTCTTGTGCTGGTACGATAATTTTTTTTCTGACATCTTTATTGGAGTATAATTGTTTTACAATGGTGTATTAGTTTCTGCTTTATAACAAAGTGAATCAGTTATACATATATATATGTTCCCATATCTCTTCCCTCTTGCATATCCCTCCTCCCCCCCTCCATATCCCACCCCTCTAGGTGGTCACAAAGCACTGAACTGATCTCCCTGTGCTATGCAGCTGCTTCCCACTAGCTATCTATTTTACGTTTGGTAGTGTATATATGTCCATGACACTCTCTCACTTTGCCACAGCTTACCCTTTCCCCTCCCCATATCCTCAAGTCCATTCTCTATTAGGTCTGCGTATTTATTCCCATCTTACCTCTAGGTTATTCATGACATTTTTCTTTCTTAGATTCCATATATATGTGTTAGCATACAGTATTTGTCTTTCTCTTTCTGACTTACTTCACTCTGTATGACAGATTCCAGGTCCATCCACCTCACTACAAAAAAATCAGTTTCATTTCTTTTTATGGCTGAGTAATATTCAATTGTATATATGTGCCACATCCTCTTAATCCATTCATCTAATAATGGACACTTACATTGCTTCCATCTCCTGGCTATTGTAAATAGAGCTGCAATGAACATTTTGGTACATCACTCTTTTTGAATTATGGTATCCTCAGGATATATGAACAGTAGTGGGATTGATGGGTCATATGGTAGTTCTATTTGTAGTTTTTTAAGGAACCTCCATACTGTTCTCCATAGTGGCTGTACCAATTCACATTCCTACCAGCAGTGCAAGAGTGTTCCCTTTTCTCCACACCCTCTCTAGCATTTATTGTTTCTAGATTTTTAGATGATGGCCATTCTGACTTGTGTGACATGATGTCTCATTGTAGTTTTGATTTGCATTTCTCTAATGATTAATGATGTTGAGCATTCTGTCATGTGTTTGTTGGCAATCTCTATATCTTCTTTGGAGAAATGTCTATTGAGGTGTTTTACCCATTTTTGGATTGGGTTGTTTGTTCTTTTGTTATTGAGCTGCATGTGCTGCTTGTAAATTTTGGAGATTAATCCTTTGTCAGTTGTTTCATTTGTAAATATTTTCTCCCTTTCTGAGGGCTGTCTTTTGTTCTTGTTTATGGTTTCCTTTGCTGTGCAAAAGCTTTTAAGTTTCATTAGGTCCCATTTGTTTATTTTTGTTTTTATTTCCATTTCTCTGGAAGGTGGGTCAAAAAGGATCTTGCTGTGATTTATGTCATAGAGTGTTCTGCCTATATTTCCTCTAAGAGTTTGATAGTTTCTGGCCTTACATGTAGGTCTTCAATCCAATTTGAGCTTATATTTGTGTATGGTGTTAGGAAGTGTTCTAATCTCATACTTTTACATGTACCTGTCCAGTTTTCCCAGCACCACTTATTGAAGAGGCTGTCCTTTCCGCACTGTACATTCCTGCCTCCTTTACCAAAGATAAGGTGACCATATGTGTGTGGGTTTATCTCTGGGCTTTCTATCCTATTCCATTCATCTATATTTCTGTTTTTGTGACAGTACCATACTGTCTTGATTACTGTAGCTTTGTAGTATAGTCTGAAGTCAGGGAGCCTGATTCCTCCAGCTCTGTTTTTCGTTCTCAAGATTGCTTTGGCTATTTGGGTTCTTTTGTGTTTCCATACAAATTGTGAAAATTTTTGTTCTAGCTCTATGAAAATTGCCAGTGGTAGTTTGATAGGGATTGCATTGAATCTGTAGATTGCTTTGGGTAGTAGGTTCATTTTCACAATGTTGATTCTTCCAATTCAAGAACATGGAATATCTCTCCAACTATTTGTGTCATCTTTAATTTCTTTCATCAGTGTCTTATAAATTTCTACAAACAGGTCTTTTGTCTCCTTAGGTAAATTTACTCCTAGATATTTTATTCTTTTTGTTGTAAAGGTAAATGGGAGTATTTTCTTAATTTCACTTTCAGAATTTTCATCATTAGTGTATAGGAATGTATCCTGCTACTTTACCAAATTTTGTATCCTGCTACTTTACCAAATTCATTGATTAGCTCTAGTAGTTTTCTGGTAGCATCTTTAGGATTCTCTATGTATAGTATCATGTCATCTGCAAACAGTGACAGCTTTACTTCTTCTTTTACGATTTGGATTCCTTTTATTTCCTTTTCTTCTCTGATTGCTGTGGCTAAAACTTCCAAAACTATGTTGAATAAGAGTGGTGAGAGTGGGCAACCTTGTCTTGTTCCTGATCTTCGTGGAAATGCTATCAGTTTTTCACCATTGAGGATGATGTTGGCTGTGGGTTTGTCTTATATGACCTTTCTTATATTGAGGAAAGTTTCCTCTATGCCTACTTTCTGCCAGATTTTTATCATAAATGGTGTTGCATTTTCTCGAAGGTTTTCTCTGCATCTATTGAGATGAACATATTTTTTTTGCTTCAATTTGTTAATATGGTGTATCATGTTGATTGATTTGTGTAAATTGAAGAATCCTTGTATTCCTGGAATAAACCCTACTTGATCATGGTGTATGGTCCTTTAGGTGTGATGATGGATACTGTTTGCTAGTATTTTGTTGAGGATTTTTGCATCTATGTTCATTAGTGATATTGGCCTGTAGTTTTCTTTCTTTGTGACATTTTCTGATTTTGGTATCAGGGTGATGGTGGCCTCATTGTATGAGTTTGGGAGTGTTCCTCCCTCTGCTATATTTTGGAAGTGTTTGAGAAGGATAGGTGTTAGCTCTTCTCTAAATGTTTGACAGAATTCACCTGTGAAGCTATCTGCTCCTAGGCATTTGTTGGAAGATTTTTAATCACAGTTTCAGTTTCAGTGCTTGTGATTGGTCTGTTTATATTTTCTATTTCTTCCTGATTCAGCCTCGGCAGGTTGTGCA
Source organism: Lagenorhynchus albirostris (assembly GCF_949774975.1). Lineage (NCBI taxonomy): Eukaryota > Metazoa > Chordata > Mammalia > Artiodactyla > Delphinidae > Lagenorhynchus > Lagenorhynchus albirostris. Next base: position 41,712,999 of record NC_083112.1, on the reverse strand, counting down.
TTTCTCAGAATTTGTCCCTTTCTTCCAGGTTGTCCATTTTATTGGCATAGAGTTGTTTGTAGTAATCTCTCATGATGTTTTGTATTTCTGCAGTGTCAGTTGTTACTTCTCCTTTTTCATTTCTAATTCTATTGATTTGAGTCTTCTCCCTTTTTTTCTTGATGAGTCTGGCTAATGGTTTATCAATTTTGTTTATGTTCTCAAAGGACCAGCTTTTAGTTTAATTGATCTTTGCTATCATTTCCTTCATTTCTTTTTCATTTATTTCTGATCTGATCTTTACGATTTCTATCTTTCTTCTAACTTGGGGTTTTTTTTTGTTCTTCTTTCTCTAAGTGCTTTAGGTGCAAGGTTAGGTTGTTTATTTGAGATGTTTCCTGTTTCTAAATGTAGGATTGTATTGCTTTAAACTTCCGTCTTAGAACTGCTTTTGCTGAATCCCATAGAATTTGGGTCATTGTGTCTCCATTGTCATTTGTTTCTAGGTATTTTTTTGCTTTTTTCTATTATTTCTTCAGTGATGACTTCGCTATTGAGTAGTGTATTGTTTAGCTTCCATGTGTTTTTATTGTTTACAGATCTTTTCCTGTAATTGATATCTAGTCTCATATGGTTGTGGTCAGAAAATATATTTGATACAGTTTCAATCTTCTTAAATTTACCAAGGCTTGATTTGTGACCCAAGATATGATCTATCCTATAGAATGTTCCATGAGCACTTGAGAAAAATGTGTATTCTGTTGTTTTTGGATGGAATGTCCTATAAATATCAATTAAGTCCATCTTGTTTAATGTATCATTTAAAGCTTGTGTTTCCTTATTTATTTTCCTTTTGGATGATCTGTCCATTGGTGAAAGTGGGGGTTTAAAGTCCCCTACTATGAATGTGTTACTGTCAATTTCCCCTTTTATGGCTGTTAGTATTCGCCTTATGTATTGAGGTGCTCCTATGTTGGGTGCATAAATATTTACAATTGTTATATCTTCTTCTTGGATTGATCTCTTGATTATTATGTAGTTTCCTTCTTTGTCTCTTGTAAAAATCTTTATTTTAAAGTCTATTTTGTCTAATATGAGAATTGCTACTCCAGGTTTTTTTTGATTGCCATTTGCATGGAATATATTTTTCCATCCCTTCAGTTTCAGTCTGTATGTGTCCCTAGGTCTGAAGTGCATCTCTTGTAGACAGCATATATATGGTTCTTGTTTTGGTATGCATTCAGCCAGTCTGTGTCTTTTGGTGGGAGCATTTAATCCATTTACATTTAAGGTAAATATCGATATGTATGTTCCTATTCCCATTTTCTTAATTGTTTTGGGTTTGTTATTGTAAGTCTTTTCCTTCTCCTGTGTTTCTTGCCTAGAGAAGTTCCTTTATTGTTTGATGTAAATCTGGTTTGGTGGTGGAGAACTCTCTCAGGTTTTGCATGTCTGTAAAGGTTTTAATTTCTCCATCAAATCTGAATGAGATCTTTCCTGGGTAGAGTAATCTTGGTTGTAGGTTTTTCCCTTTCATCACTTTAAATATGTCCTGCCAGTCCCTTTTGGCTTGCAGAGTGTCTGCTGAAAGTTCAGCTGTTAACCTTATGGGTAATCCCTTGTATGTTATTTGCTATTTTTCCCTGCTGCTTTAAATATTTTTCTTTGTATTTAATTTTTGACAGTTTGATTAATATGTGTCTTGGTGCGTTTATCCTTGGTTTTATCCTGTATGGGACTCTCTTACTTCCTGGCCTTGATTAACTATTTCCTTTCCCATATTAGGGAAGTTTTCAACTATAATCTCTTCAAATACTTTCTCAGTCCCTTTCTTTTCCTCTTCCTCTTCTGGGACCCCTATAATTTTAATGTTGGTGCATTTAATGTTGTCCCAGAGGTCTCTGTGATTGTCCTCAGTTCTTTTCATTCTTTTTTCTTTATTCTGCTCTGCAGTAATTTCCACTTTTTTAACTTCTAGGTCACTTATCTCTTCTTCTGCCTCAGTTATTCTGCTATTGATCCCTTCTAGAGTATTTTTAATTTCATTTATTGTGTTGTTCATCATTGCTTGTTTCCTCTTTAGTTCTTCTAGGTCCATGTTAATTGTTTCTTGCATTTTCTCTATTCTATTTCCAAAATTTTGGATCATCTTTGCTATCATTATTCTGAATTCTTTTTCAGGTAGACTGCCTATTTCCTCTTCATTTGTCAGGTCTGTTGGGTTTTTACCTTGTTCCTCATCTGCTGTGTGTTTTTCTGTCTTTTCATTTTGCTTAACTTACTGTGTTTGGGGTCTCCTTTTTACATGCTGCAGGTTGATAGTTCCTATTGCTTTTGGTGTCTGTCTCCAGTGGCTAAAGTTGGTACAGTGGGTTGTGTAGGCTTCCTGGTCAAGGGGAGTAGTGCCTCTGTTCTGGTAGATGAGGCTGGATATTGTTTTTCTGGTGGGCAAGTCCACGTCCAGTGGTGTTTTTTGGGGTGTCTGTGGACTTATCATGATTTTAGGCAGCCTCTCTGCTAATGGGTGGGGCTGTGTTCCTGTCTTGCTAGTTGTTTAGCATAGGGTGTCCAACACTGTAGCTTTCTGGTCATTGAGTGAAGCTGGGTTTTGGTGTTGAGATCGAGATCTCTGGGAAATTTTCACCATTTGATATTACATGGAGCTGGGAGGTCTCTTGTGGACCAGTGTACTGAAGTTGGTTCTCCCACCTCAGAGGCACAGTACTAACTCCTGGCTGTAGCACCAAGAGCCTTTCATGCACACAGCTCCAAATAAAAGGGAGAAAACGTAGAAGGAAAGAAAGAAAGAAAGAAAGAAAGAAAGAAAGAAAGAAAGAAAGAAAGAAAGAAAGAAAGAAAGAAAGAAAGAAAAACAGGGTAAAATAAAATAAAATAATGTAAGATAAAATAAAATAAAGTTATTAAAATAAAGTAATAATTATTAAGAAAAAAAATTTTTTTAATTAAAAAAAGGTAAACAAACAAACAAAAAACAGAGAGACAGAACCCTAGGACAAATGGTGAAAGCAAAGCCATACAGACAATATCTCACACAGAAGCATACACATACACACTCACAAAAAGAGGAAAAGTGGAAAAAATAATATATCTTGTTCTCAAAGTCCACCTCCTCAATTTGGGATGATTCATTGTCTATTCAGGTATTCCACAGATGCAGGGTACATTCTGTTGATTGTGGAGATTTAGTCCGCTGCTCCTGAGGCTGCTGGGAGAGATTTCCCTTTCTCTTCTTTGTTCACACAGCTCCCGGGGTTCACCTTTGGGTTTGGCCCTGCCTCTGCATGTAGGTCGCCAGAGGGCATCTGTTCTTCTCTCAGACAGGACATAGTTAAAGGAGCAGCTGATTCACAGGCTCTGGCTCACTCAGGTTGGGGGGAGAGAAGGGCACAGAGTGCAGGGTGAACCTGTGGCGGCAGAGGCCAGCATGACATTGTATGAGCCAGAGGTGCACTGTGCATTTTCTTGGGGAAGTTGTCCCTGGATCACGGGACACTGGCTGTGGCAGGCTGCACAGACTCCCAGGAGGGGAGGTGTGGATAGTGACCTGTGCTCACACACAGGCTTCTTGGTGGTAGAAGCAGCAGCCTTAGCATCTCATGCCTGTCTCTGTGGTCTGTGCTGTTAGCCGCGGCTTGCACCCATCTCTGGAGTTCCTTTAAGCGGCACTCTGAATCCCTTCTCCTTGTGCACCAGGAAACAAAGAGGAAGAAAAAGTCTCTTGCCTCTTCGGCAGGTCCAGACTTTTTCCCGAACTCCCTCCTGGCTAGCTGTGGTGCACTAACCCCTTCAGGCTGTGTTCATGCCGCCAGTCCTCTCCCTGTGATCCAACTGAAGCCCAAGCCTCAGCTCCCAGCCCCCCCGCCCCCCGCCCGCCCCAGCGGGTGGTCAGACAAGCCTCTCAGGCTGGTGAGTGCTGGTAGGCACCTATCCTCTGTGCAGGAATCTCTCCACTTTGCCCTTCACACCCCTGTGGCTGCTCTCTCCTCCATGGCTCTGAAGCATCCCCCCTCCACCACCCACAGTCTCTGCCCACAAAAGTGCTGCCTAATGTGTGGAAACCTTTCCTCCTTCACAGCTCCCTCCCACTGGTGCAGGTCCCATCCCTATTCTTTTGTCTCTGTTTATTCTTTTTTCTTTTGCCCTACCCTGGTACGTGGGGAGTTTCTTGACTTTTGGGAAGCTTGAGGTCTTCTGCCAGTGTGCAGTAGATGTTCTGTAGGAGTTGTTCCACGTGTAGATGTATTTCTGATGTATCTGTGGGGAGGAAGGTGATCTCTGCATCTTAGTCTTCCGCCATCTTCCCCCTCTCCTCAGAATTGTTATACTTATTGTGAGCTTGCAGTTGTCCATAATGTTTTTATTGCTGAGGTTTTACTGTTTAGTCTGAATTCAGGGAGTGTGATACTTCAATATAATTTTTTTCTCCTCAAGATTGCTTTGGCTATTTGGGATCTTCTGTGGTTCTATACAAATTTTAGTATATGTGCTGCCAAAGCGAGCACATCTATACAAATTTTAGAATTATTTTTTCTAGTTCTGTGAAAAATGCCCTGTGTATTTTAATGGAGGTTGTATTAAATCTGTAGATTGCTTTAGTTAGTCTGGAAATATTTACACTATTAATTCTTCTAATCCATATACATGGGATATCTTTTTTATTTGTGTCATTTTCAATTTCCCTCATCAATGTCATATTTTTTAGAGTAGTTGTTTCACCTTGTTAGTTAAATTTATACCTATGTATTTTATTCTTTTTGATGTGATTATAAATGTGATTGCTTCCTTGATTATTTTCTTTCTGATAGTCCATTGTTAGTGTTTATAAATGCAAAAGGTTTTTGAATGTTAGTCTTGTATTCTGAAACTATAATAAATTTGTTTATTAGATTGAGTAGTTTTTTTGTGGAGTCTTTGGGGTTTTCTCTATATAGTATCATGTCCTCTACAAGTAGTGACAGTTCACTTCTTCCTTTTCAATGTAGATGCCTTTTAATTTTATTTTCCAGTCTGATTGCTGTGGCTAGGACTTCCAATACTATGTTGAATAGAATGGTGACAGTAGGAATCCTTGTCTTTTTCCTGACTTTCAAGGAAAAGCTTTGAGCCTTTCACCATTGAATGTGATGTGAACTGTGTGTTTGTGATAAATGGCCTTAATTATGTTGAGGTATGTTCCCTCTGTACTTTATTGAAAGTTTTAATAAAGAATAGATGCTATTTTTGTTTCAAATGCTTCCTTTTTGCATCTATTTAGATGATCCTGTTTTTTTATCCTTTGTTTTGTTAATGTGATGTATCACCTGGATTGGTTTGCAGATATTGAACCATTCTTGTGTCCCTGGAATGAATCCCACTTAACTGTGATGTATGATACTTTTAATGTGTTGCTGAATTTGAATTGCTAATATTTTTTGAATATTTTAAATTTTTATGTTCATCAAGGATATTGGCCTGTAATTTTACTTTTCTGTAGTGTCTATGTCCATTTTGTAAAATAGTTTGAGAAGCACAAGTATTATCTCTTTAAATATTTGGTAGAAATTCCCTATGACTTTTGTTTTTTGGTTTTTTTGTTTGTTTTGTTTACTGACTCAAGTTTGATACTAGTAATTGGTCTGTTCATATATTCTGCTTCTTCCTGATTCAGTCTTGGAAGATTATATGTTTATAGAAATGTATCAGTTTCTTCTAGGTTGTCCAATTTGTTGGATGTGTTCCAATCATAAAACTGTTCATAACATTTTCTTATGATTTTTTTGTATTTCTGTGTTATTGGTTGTAACTTCTTTTTCATTTAAAAATTTTTTGAGCTCTCATTTTTCTTAATGAGTCTGTTTAAAGTTTTATCAATTTTGTTTTGCTTTTCAAAAATCCTCCTCTTTGTTTCATCAGTCTTTCCTATTTTTTTAATCTCTGTTTCAGTTATTTATTTCTGCTTTCATCTTTATTATTTCCTTCTTTCTGCTGAATTTAGGTTTTGTTCTTTTTCTAATTCCTTTAAATGGAAAGTTATGTTGAGATATTACTTGTTTCTTGAGGTAGGCTTGCATTTTTCTAAACTTCCCTCTTAGAACTGCTTTTCCTGCATCCCATAGGTTTTGAAAAATTGTGTTTGTATTTATCTCAAGGTATTTTTTAAATTTCCTGTTTGACTTTTTATTGATCATTTATTTGTTAGTAGCATGTTGTTCAGTATCCACATTTGTGTTTTTATCCAGTTTTCTTCCTATAATTGATTTTCAGTTTCATACCACTGCTGTCAGAAAAGATGCTTAATATGATTTCAACTTTCTTAAATATATTGAGACTTATTTTGTGACCTAACCTGTGATCTATCATGGAACATGTTGTGCAATTGAAAAAAATGTGTATTATGTTTTTTTTGTTGGAATATTCTTTAAATATTTATTAAGTTCACCTGGTGTAGAGTGTCCTTTAAGACAAAAGTTTTCTTACTGATTTTCCATCTGGATGATCTAGCCATTGTTGTTAGTGGGATATTAAAGTCCCTTACTCTTATTGTATTACTGTCAATATATCCTCTTATATCTGCTCATATTTGTTTTATAAATTTAGGTGCTCTTATGTTAGGGTCATATATGTTTACAACTATTATCTCCTTTTCTTGGATTGACCCTTTATCATTGTAAAATGTCTCTCTTTGTCTATTGTGAAAGATTTTTTTTTAATTCTATTTTGTCTTATATGAATATTGCCACTCTGGCTTTTTTGTTTATTTTTATTTTCATGAAATATCTTTTTCCATTCCTCTACTTTCAATCTGTGTGTGTCTTTAGCTCTAAAGTGAATCTCTTGTATGCATAATATAGATGGGTCTTTTTTTTTCCAATCAGCCACAATTTGCCTTTTGATTGGGACACCTATTTCATTTACATTAAACTGATTATTGTTAGGTATATACTTATTGTCATCTTGTTACTTGTTTTCTGGTTGTTTTTGTAGTTCTCTGTTATTTTCTTTTCCTTTTATTCTCTTTCTTTGTTGCTTGATGATCTTCCTTAATATTATGTTTGGGCTCCTATATGTTTGATTTTGTGCATCAATTGTAGGTTTTTGATTTGTGGTTACCATGAGGTTCATTTATAACAATCTATAAATATATTTACTTGTCTTTGAATTATAGTCATTTAAGTTCACACATTATAAAGCTTTACATTTTTGCTCCCTCCTTCTATTTTATGTTTTGGTGTCATATTTACATCTTTACACATATCCCTCAACTGTTTATTGTAGTTAGAGTTGATTTTACAATTTTTGTCTTTTAATATTTGTACTAGCTTATTATAGTTGTTGATTGGCTGTTTTTACTTTATATTTACCTTTACCAGTGAGATATTTTCCTTCTAATATTTTCATATTTCTTTTTATGGTCTTTTCTTTTTCACTTAAACAAGACTCTTTAACATTTCTTGTAAGGCCAATTTAGTAGTGATGAACTCTTAGTTTTGCTTGTCTGGGAAACTCTTTATCTCTTCTCCAATTCTAAATGATAAACTTGCTGGGTAGAATATCCTTGATTGTAGTTTGTTTTTTCTTTTTCTTTTCTTTTTTCTTTTCAACACTTTAAATATATCATACCACTCTTTTCTGGCTTGCAAGGTTTCTGTTGAAAATTCAGCTGATAACCTTATGGGGGTTCCCTTGTATGTGATTCTTTATTGGTTCCTGCTGCCTTACAATTCTCTCTTGTCTGTAAATTTTGTCATTTTAATCATGATATGTCTTGGTGTGGGTCTCTTTGGGTTCTTCTTTTTTGGGACTCTGTGCTTCCTGGACCTGGATCTTTGGTTTCTTCTTCAACTTTAAGCCATAATTTAATCAAATATATTTTTTCTCCTTTTCTTCTTGGTCCCCACATTGCACATGTTAGTATGTTCTTGGGCCTCACAATGCACATGTTAGAATATTGTTTCACTTATGCATTCTTCTGTTATTACTTAATCTACTGTTAATTCCTCATATATTTTTCATTTTATTTATCATATTCTTCAGCACTGATTGTTTCTTTTATTATATTTTCTAATACTTTGTTGAAGTTCTCACTGTGTTTCTTTATTCTTTTCCCAAATTCAATCAGCACTCTTATTACTATTGCTTTGAATTAATTGTTAGGTAAATTGCTTATCTCCATTTCATTATTTTCCTCCGCACCTGGGTTTTTATCTTGTTCTTTTATTTGGAACATATTCCTCTGTCCTTTCATTATGTTTACATTTCTATGTTTGACTCTTGAAATTATGAAAAACAATTCTATCTTGGCCTTGAAAGCATGCTCTTGTGTAGAAGCATCCCTATATAGTCTATGTGTGCTGAGTGGATTTGGTGGGAGAGTCTGAGCTGTGTACTGGCCACAACTTATACTGGTGTGTGTTAATAGTCACCACCTTTGTAGGGTGTAGAGCTGGTGTCAGAAGGGCTAGAGCTGGAATCATGTGTGAGCCAGGGCTTCTCTCAGCCTCAATGGCAGTCACTTCCCTGATGGGAAGCATAGCTTGGTATCAAGGGGCTTGAGCAGGAGCCCTGAGAGAGGTGGGCTTCTCCTCAGTGCAGTGGTGGTAACCACCATGATTGAGGGTGAAGCTGGAGTCTAAGTGGCTGGAGCCAAAATTTTGAGCTAGCTCTGCTTCTCCCCTACACAGATGGTAGTCTCCATCTTTGTCAGGGCCATGATGGGGCTCCATGGTCTGGAGCCAAAAATCTGAGGTAGCTTTGCTTCTCCTCAGCATGATATGATTCTTTGTTTTGGTCAAGAATGAAGTCAGGACACAAGAATCTAGAGCTGCAAATCTGAGCTAGCTCTGCTTCTCCCTGGTGTGATGGCAGTTCCCACTTTGGTCAGGAGTAGGGATGGAGCCCAACGGGCTGGAGGCAAAAATCTAAGTTAGCTCTGTTTCTTCCTGACACAATGGTGTCCTCTGACTTGGTTGGGGTGGAAGCTGGGGCCCCAGGGCTGGAGCCACAAGTCTGAGCTAGCCCCACTTCTCCCCTGCACAGATTGCAGTGTCTGCCTTCATTGTGAGCAGTGCTGTAGCAGGAGGGGCTGGAGAAGGGGCTCCATGCAATGTGAAAGGGATCCTTGGGAGATCCTGGCAGACCAGCCAGAGCACCAGGCAGTTTTCAATCTGCTGCTTCTGCACTAACAGTGGGAGCAAGCAAGTCTGTGTGTACTCTTCAAGAGTGGAGTCTTAGTTTCATACAGTCTACTGGTAAGTCCCAATGGTTTTCAAATTAGCCACTCATTTTCCCAGTGCTGGACCCCAAGGCTGGAGTGCCCAAAGTAGAGCTCAAACTTTTCACTCCTTAGAGAGGATCCCCTAGCCTGTGATATTCACTCCTTTTATGGGTCAACTGCCAGGGGTGTGGGTCCTGATAGATCACTTCTCCTTCCCTTCTACCATATCTACCATTCTTTATCACCTTGGTTATAGTAGTGTCATTCTGTTAGTCTTCAGATCATTCTCAGAGAGAGTTGCTGTATACATAATTGTAGTTGTGTTGTGTTTTGGGGTGAAGATGAGCTCAGGGTATTCTTACTCAAGCATCTTGATTCCACCTCTTTACACTTACTTTTATGTTAATACATGTATGTACATATTTAAAAGATATCTTGGTCTTGAATGAGGCAATCCCATGAGTATAGAGGCTAAATGCTCTAACTTATTGTAATATTAGATACTAAACAAACATTTACAGGGAAGGTGGATTTTAGCAAATGTGGTCATTCTCATTTGACTACATACTGTGATCTATAATTGAAAGAATAATTTGGAAATTAAAAGTCAGAATGTTATTTGGAGAGATTTGTCAGTGTGTTGTGAGTCCAAATCTCTATCTACCTTTCACTCCATTCTCAGGAGGGAAGGGGTGTGAGTCTTGCCTCTCCTTCCTTCCTTTCCCAAGCCTATTAAGAGAGGTTTAAGTGAATCCCTTATAGCAGCAGTGCCAAATATTTTTGCCACAAGGGACTGGTTTCATGGAAGACAAGTTTTCCACGGACAGGGGACTGGGGGGTTGTTCAGGCAGTAATGCGAGCAATGAGGAGCAATGGAGAGTGACAGATGAAGCATTGCGTGCTCGCCCACCACTCACCTCCTGCTGTATGGCCCGGTTCTTAACAGGCCATGGACTGGTACTGGTCCACACCCCAAGGGTTGGGGACCCCTGCCTTATAGAGTGAAATTTAAAACTCTGTAGGTGTACTGAATTATGATCTTACAATTCTTAGAGAATCTAAAGACAAGAGGTTTCACCCTGAGGTATCAGAAGAAATTGAGAGAGAGAAAATAAGTGAAAAAAACCAAGAGCGAGAAAAAGAAAGCTCAACTGAGTGAGCTCATGAGAAAGAGAGGGAGAGTGAGAGAATTTCACCAAACTCTTGTCAGGGGCTGCTTCAAGTTCAATGACCAGTGGAATTTCACAGGGCCCCACATTTAGGAGGGACTTATACTTAGGGCTTAATTCTCTGTGGTCAACATGTTGAAACTCATAATGTTAATCCTGAATCTGTGTTTAGAAGTGTAATCCATAGGACAATGGAGCTTGCCCCAGGGATTGTTTTTTTGTTTTTACCTTCAGTGTTTATTTATCTATAAGTTATCCATAAGAAAGAGTTTTTCTCACTGTTAATGTTTAATTTTTATATATTGTATTGTATTATAAATCTTATCCTGTTTATTTTTTCATTTAACTATGTCAAAAAACTATGAAAAGTACAATATGCAAATCTAGTTCATTGTTTTTAACTCTGCCCTAGGGATTTCGATCCTCACTTGTGGCCCTGCATCTTGACACTTCCCTGAGATGGGTTCTTGGAAGTTAGCTTCTTACTCCTAATGTTCATGGGCCCTCCCAGCCTCCTACTTACCGCCCCTGTTCAGTTTCCACTTCCAGTAGCCAGGGTGACATCCAAGTCATATTGCCTTTGGGAACCCAATGTTCTATTTTGGTTGTCTGTCTGAAATAAGGATGTGGACTTCGTCATGAAGATTGTCTAGTTTTGGAGCATACATCCTGTGGTATCTTGGGATGGAGCATGTTGTAGTCATCATGCTCTGGGCTGTCAATGGCACAGCATGTTCAGTTAGTGACTTGAAAGACTGAGCTCCTCATACACCCATGATCCAAGGACTCAGCATAGCTTGGTGTTGAGATCACAATCCCTTGGTGGCTGCTTGTCTGCCATGGGTAGGTGTGATGGACCCAGGTCTAGTCTAGCAGCTTACAGGAGAGGGAACCCAGCAACAAGTTGGCTGTTCATTGAGTTGGGGGTCAGTTCCCCAGGTGCTTGTGATGGTCTAAATGCAGCCACTGAGTATCCCAGTGTCTGGGAGAAATTGACATTTAATAGCAAATAAACAATATCATGACAGGGAGACAGAAAAACTATGGAAGAAAAAAATTTTTATAATTAGTATCTTTAATAGTCCTTTTTTCCTTCCTTTGGAACAAAGATTTTATATTTAAATTATGCATTACAGTCAATCCTTACTAGCTTGTATCTTCACTGACTGCAGAGGAAAGAAAGTATGATTTTTATTCAATTTTTGTCATTTTCTTTTTGCTATTATTGCCGGGTATTTGCTTGCTTGCTTGTTTGTTTTGGTTTTCTTTGGTTTTGTTACTATGTGTGTGTGTGTGTATATATATATATATATATATATATATATATATATATATATATATATATATCTCACATAGCAGAGAATAAAAAGTTATAGGCATTTTAAATCACTTCCATGAGCTTGTTTAAGAAAGGTATTCCCTGTCACTCCTTAAAAAATAAGGTAGCCAAAAATGCCAATGTTTTAAGTGCTGAGAGAAGAAATGTAAGTGATCAACAGAAAGAAAATAAATTACACATGTCAAAGAAAGTCTAGTCAAATATCCCCACTGGATGTCTCTAAATAACTCACAAATAAACTCCAAAAAAGCTGATAGCTTTTATTATTTCCCAAGCCAAGGGTATGTCAGCTTGGTGACTGCTCAGGCCAGAGGTAACAAAGCCTAATTACATTGATACCAGGAAAGGAGGACCTAAAAAGGCACTTTACCTCTCCTGTTTTGTTATCTCCTTTCAACTCTGAAGTCACCAGAAGTATTGAGGAAAGCGAAATAGTAGAACTAGATAAAGAGAGAAGAGACTTACCCAGGCTTGAGCTAGACAAAGTGAGAAGACATAACTTGAAATTTAGAGATTGCTCATTACACAGAACTGTATTGATTACATGGCAATACTTTTGTGAATTAAAATGAAAAGAGGAATTTTTATTACTCAGAGGAATTGAAGAATTGTTAAGAGTTGTCCTAGATTTTATCACGGAGACAAGTGTGAACAGTTTCATAAGGGCAAGCATAGAAAAAGTTGTACATGATGGTTCTTATTTGTTTAACTTACTATGATATATATATATATATATACATATATATATATATATATATATATATATACTTATCAATTACCGACTGTATGCCAAAGAAAAACTTTATTGAAGCAAGGTAAATTTGGGTAAGTAATGCATTATTAATTTAACTTCTGTTTATTTCTAATACTGACAAGGTTATTTATAAGCATTGTTAAATAACAGATGCATGGTGGATAATGGCCTGTGAATTCATCAATACAAACACAATTTTAATAACTTATTTGTAATACACACTAAACAAGACATTGTTATTTTCTAAAAGTTCTGAAACATTTGTTAACAATAAATATTACACATTATTTATAATTTCAATTTATCTGAATAAAGTAATCCATTTATCATTAGTGATTTTTTAAATTATTATTATTTTTTAATGGCTTCTTTTCCTTATTTTTAATTCATTTATTTAATTTTTGGCTGCATTGGGTCTTCACTGCTACACACAGGTTTTATCTAGTTGCTGAGAGCGGGGACTGCTCCTCGTTGTGGTATGCGAGCTTCTCATTGTAGTGGCCTCTATGGCTGTGGAGCATGGGTTCTAGGTGCGTGGGCTTCAGCAGCTGTGGCACATGGGCCTCAGCAGCTGTGGTCCACAGGCTTTACATTGCAGGCTCAGAGTTGTGGCACACGGGCCCAGCTGCTCCACAGCATGTGGGATCTTTCCAAGCCAAGGCTCAAACCCGTGTCCCCTGCATTGGCAGGTGAATTCTTAACCACTGCGCCACCAGGGAAGCCCCATTAGTGATTTTTAAATCCTTTTGGTCATGACTCAGCTAACACTTTCCCTATGAAACCTAACTCTACGGAGATCAAATGGGAAATTTTTTTTTTCTTGTACTCAGGAAATTTATTTCCGTTTAAAGAATTTCCAGTTTCCACAGTTGATATTGACACTTTTCTACATGTTTCTCAGGGTGTGAAAATATATTTCTGAATGGGGTTTTAGGAGTAATTATTCCACCTGTGTAGATATACCCTAAGCTGTTCAAATATCTAAGCATTTTGGGAAAAAACATATGCAGGAAAATGATTTCACAAAGAGTATGCTGACCTACAATGGACCTGGCACCAATTTTCTGGAAAAGAAAACCATTACCAATTTAAAAGCATCTTTCTTTGCTATGGATAGAGTAAGGTTAGCTTACACTGCTTCTTAACTTAAAAAATAAATAAAAATAATGAAAATAATTGTATTACATATTTCATAAAATAAAATATTTACTGGAAAATAAAATATTCAAATGATCACATTTGTTCAAGTAGCAGGCATTGAAGTGATTTGATAGATACATTAATGTTTTAAGTAAAAATTAGTAGGATAAGCCTTATATGAAAAATATGTGCAAAATCTTTTGGAAATGTCTGGGAAATATTGTTGGTAAATAAAGGGAGAATTATATTTAATAGAAGAGGAGATATTTGATCAAGACCTTAAAGGGAAGAGACTCCTTAATTATGATAAAAGAGAAGTACACTGTCAAATACAAGTAAGTAAATAAATAAAGTCAATAAATAAGCAAATAAATAATACCTAAAATTCTTAACATTTCTTAAGGATCCTTATCTCATCAGCCTCATCTTATTCTAATATATTTTGGTTTATAATTTGGGTGTACTGAGTAGATACAGTTGTATATTTGTACATGGAACCCAAACAAATAAATATCATCTTTATTTCTAAATCACTTAAGCTGAATAAGTAAATTTAGTTTACTGTGGCATCCAGAGTTCTATTTCTGGTAAAGGAGAGAAGGTTTTTTGCCCTTAGGCTATAGTAAATAGGTACTTGTGTATACGCATATATATCTGAACAGTCCAAATCCAGAAAGCGTCAAAGCATTAGTTAATTAAAGAAGTTTAAGAGAGAGAATATTTGTGTGAAAGCAGTAGATATTAATTAAACTAACATTATGAATCCTATAGTGTACAATACTTGCCTAGGTCCCTGAGATCAAAGTTTAAGATTTAAGAGCAGATAAAATACACTTTTTTAAATACACAAAAGTGTTGTAAATATTATGATTTGGAAATACAGGCATTCAAGGAATTCTTTTTTGTCATATTAGTCTTGAGTATCCATCTACCTAATAGTTTTAGGTAGTTTTTACCAAAATGTGATGTTTCTAGAGCTAGGATATGTAAGATGATATATATATATATTTTTTTTTTTTTTGATGGTACATAGGTATTTACCACCCCAGTGGTCCACTGCCTTCACACTGCCTCTGAGCTTAGCATAGACTGAGAGAGGTAAGGAATAGAATGATAGGAGACCAGAAACATAATGAAGAATGAGAATATGTAAGATATTTTAAGTCATGTTTAGACTTTGACTTTTATCTGAGTGAAATGGGGAACAATTGCAGTTTATTGCAGAGGATTAACATACTTTGAATTATAAAATTGAAAGATCCTTATGGTAGCTTTCATAATAAAGTCTGAGAACTATGGAGACTCATTAGGTAGATCCAAGGAGACTAGTGAGAAAGCTATTCAGATAATTGAAGTGAAAGTGATGACGGCTGAGACTAGGGGATTAGCAATGAATAGAATGAGGAAAATGTTGATTATGGACTATTTTTTCCTTTAGAATAATATATGTTATTTTTCAAATTTTTGTTTCTTATCCTTTTCCTAAAACAAGAATGTTTTCTTTAACCAGAGTTCAATAATTGAAATCATGAAATTATATTTGACATGATACTGTATTTATATATGCATATATTTTCATGATAGAACCAACAAGATTTCTTGCCAAATTAAAGCAGTTTATAAATAAAAAGGAGGATTCAAGAATGACTCCAATGTTTTTGTTCTAAACAGTTGGAAATATAGAGTTATCATTGATGAGAATGAGAAACCTATGGGTGGAGCAGGTTTTATGTGTGGAGAAAATCAGAAGTTCATGGTTGAACATGAAAAGTTTGGAAGTGTCTTAACATCCAGGTGGAGATATCGAAAAGGCAGTTTGATATATAAGCCTACAGTTCTGCAGATATCTCTGGAAAATTGTCCTTGAAAAATAGTGAAGATGGTCTGTCTGCCTGAGGAACAAGTCAGATAATGGTGAAATAAATGTGTAAAGCCATTTAATAACTGAGCTAAATATAATTGATTAGTTTCATGAGGGATAATCTCTATTTTTTTCAATGCAATAGCCACAGAATAAATTTTTACAGGTAAGTTTGGTAGTCAAAGAAGAATACTAAACATTTGGAATACCTCATAATAGTGAAACAGAGATATGCAAAGATATCCAAAGAATATGTTCAGAGAAGTACGTAGTTCTATGTTATATTAGTAGAACAGTTCAGATTGATAACAATGTCTAGATTGTATCCCATGGCTTCAATTGTTGAAATGGAGATAAATTTTGCAGAATTAGAGGATGTCAATTTTAGAAAATAGATTTAGAAATACTTGGCAGGGGCAACATGCAAAGATGAGTGACAGTTTCAGTTCTGCATGACTGATTTATTAATTTTTTTTCCTGACAGAAAAGAACCTAAAATCATATAACATCTACTTTTTAATTCTTTTTATTTCATTTGTTTCTTGTAGAACACTTTCCCTTATATCTGAAAAGATTTTCCCTTCCTACACTATTGAAAAATCTTTAGTTTCAGTTTATTTACTTCATTTCCAAGTGAAGTTTATTCGTATTATTCATATCCACTGTGAGTCAATAAATAGAATCAAGTTTCCAGATACTCTAATTTCATCTAGCAAGTATCTAGGAAGTATCTCTTTCAGTAAGACTATAAAAGTGCCTGCCTCTTATCTTTGTAAATTTTCGTGCATTACATTTATATGATAGGCTGTGATACTCTGAGAAGTCAACAGCCCTCTAAAATTTCCAATCCTATCAAGGTGAATTCAGTTACTAAATCTCCAAACTTCTAAGAAAAAAAAAAGAAGCAAAAACCATGATTTTACTAATATATTACCAGCCTTACATGTCACTGAAATGATATCTAATCCAGATACTTTATTTTGAAGTAGAACTTTTAATCATTGTTTTCTTCTCACTGGTAATCTTAGATAGGTACTTTCATCTGCCATGAGTAAAAGTGCTATTTCTTGCTAATACATCATTAATATCTGGCAGGAGTGTAACAATTTATACCTTTCTTCTGCAGTATTACTCTAGCACTATTTTTTGTTGAATTATATGAAACTGGAAAAAACCTGGACTTCCACTTGACACAAAAACACAGAGATTTTATAACTATCAAGGTCACTGATACATTTACAGTCAGGGTTATCTTATTGTTCTTGATCTGCTTATAAAACAGGACAACAGAAGAATCCCCAAATGAATGTGAAGCAAAATCAGAATATGCATGGTAATGTGACACGGTCTATTTGTGAATACATTTGGTAAAAACAGTGCAAGTTAGCCATTTACAAATATTAGAGTGCTGGATCCCAGTATTGTTAAATTATTTAACTAAAATATTCATAGTTGAGATTATCAAGGTGATATGGGTAATAAGATAGTTTTATGTCTTTCCACGTTTCCTTAAAATATATTTATTTTGGGGTTTTTTAAAAAGGAATTTATTTGGGGGGCCAGAATTTTTGCATGTGGTGGGAGTATATGTGAACAATTTATTACATTTTATTTTCTCTAGGTAATAAGAAGTAAAACACAGGAAAAGATATCAGGCAGAATACCTGAGTTAGAGTAATTAATATCAGAAATATTAAATTATTTACTAGCACTTATCTCCACTTCCTTAAAATATTAAATTATAGAAATTTAGTGAGAATGTAAAATTTATTTTATTACGTTTCAAATTACTTTCAGATAAAATGTCTCATTTTATCATCAGAATAATTATTCACGTTTCATTCTGTCTCTACCCTTGATATGGTTAAATCACCAATTCTTACCACTTATTTCAATAATAAGACATACTGATCTTATTTTTTTCACAGAAAATATCCTAATAACTTTGGTTAATTTTGGAAGCATTAATTTTTTCAGAGGTAGCTCTGGTGCTTCCTGGAAAACTCAATCATGCGGTTTTGAAATATGAATAGCCTCCAGCATGAAGAATATTAAATTCAGATGAAAAGGTCTTCAACTTTCCTAAAACAGCTTCCAACTGAGACAAGTGATCTCATAGTACTTTAGCATAGTATTTATTATATTACTTTGTAATTGCTAATTTACTTTTGTTCTACCTTAACAATTGGTGTTGCTTTTTTTCTTTCTTTCCAGTTTTATTGAGACATAATTCACATACGGCATTTTATAAGTTTGGGTACAGCATAATGATTTTACTTAAATACATCATGAAATAATTACCACAATAAGTTATTTAATATCCAACAAATGTAGATACAAAATAAAAGAAAAATTTTTTCCTTGTGATGAGAACTGAATATTTACTCTGTTATTAACTTATATAACATAAAGCAGTGTTAATTATACTTATCATGTTGTACATTATATCCCTAATAGTTATTCATCTTCTAGACTTTTGGCTACCTTCATTCAATTCTCCTTCCCAACATCACAAGCCTCTGGTAACCACAAATCTGATCTCTTTTTATGAATCTATCTGTTTGCTTGTTCGTTTTTGATGTATGATTGACCTGTAAAACTATGTTAGTTCATGGTGCACAATATAGTTATTTTAAATTTTTATACAGTTCAAAATGAGCACCACAATAAATCTAGATGCCATCTGTCACCATAAAAAGTTATTATAGTACTAAACTACATTCCTCATGTTGTACTTAATCCTTTGACATATATTTTATAACTGGATGTTTGTACTTCTTAATATGCTTCACCTATTTTACTCATCCCCACACCCTCATCCTATCTGCCAACAAGTTTGTTCACTGTATTTGTGAGTTTGTTTATGTGTTGTTTGTTTCTTTTGTCTTTTAATTCAACCTATAAGAGAAATCTTATGATATTTGGCTTTCTCTGTCTGACTTACTTCACTTAACATATTTTCTAGGTCCAACTATGTGGTAGCAAGTGGAAAAAGTCCATACTTCCTTATGGCCAAGTAATGCTCCATTATGTGTGTGTGTGTGTGTGTGTGTGTATATATATATATATATATATATATATATATATATATATATATATATATAACATTATGTATTACTATATATATATAACATAACATATATACATAATATAATGCTGAAATGAAAAATGGGGGCATATATCTTTCTGATTTAGTGTTCTCAATTTCTTCAGATTAATACCCAGGAGTGGAATTGCTAGATTGCATGGTAGTCATATTTTTAAAAATTTTTGAGGAAGCTACTTAATGCATTCCATAGTGACTGCATCAATTTACAGCCCTACCAACAGTGCACTAGGGTTTCCTTTTCTCCACATCTTTGCTAACACTTGATCTTTGTTGACTTTTTGATAACAGCCATTCTAACAGGTATGAGGTGATATTTTGTGGCTTTGATTTACATTTTCATGATGATTAGTGATATTGAACATGATTTCATGTGTTTGTTGGCAGTCTGTATGTCTTCTTTGGAAAAATGTCTATTTAGGTTGTCTGCTCAATTTTTCATTGTTTATGTGTGTGTGTGTGTGTGTGTGTGTGTGTGTCGATGTTGAGTTGTATGAGTTCTTTCTATATTTGAATATTAACCCCTTATCATATATATTGTTTTCTAATATCTTCTGCTATTCAGTAGGCAATCTTTTTGTTTTGTTGATAGTTTCCTTGGCTGTACAAAAGCGTTTTAGTTTGATGTTGTACCATTTGTTTATTTTTGCTTTTGTCTCCCTTTCTTGAGAAGACATATCCAAAAAAAATATTGCTAAGACTGATGTCAAAGACTGTACTGCCTATGTTTTCTTCCAGAATTTTTATGGTTTCAGGTTTTACATTTAAGTCTTTAATCCATTTTGAGTTTATTTTTGTATATGGTATGAGAAATTAGTCCAGTTTGATCCATTTGCATATATGTGTCCAGTTTCCCCAACACCGTCTATTGAAGAGGCTATATGTTTGCACTGTATATTCTTATTTTTTTGTCATAATTAATTGACTATATTATTGTGAGTTCATTTCTGGGCTCTCTATTATGTCCCATTGATCTATGTATCTGTTTTGTGTCAGTACCTTACTGTTTTGATTGTTGTAGCTTTATGGTATGGCTTGAAATCAGGGATCATAAAGCCTCCAGCTTTGTTCTTCTTTCTCAAGGTTGTTTTGGCTAGTTGCAGTCTTTTGTGTTTCTATACAAATTTTAGAATTATTTGTTCTAGTTCAGTGAAAAATGTCATTGTTATTTTTATAGGGATTTCACTGGATTTAGATTTCCAGGGTAGTATGGTCATTTTAATATTAACTCTTCCAATCTAAGAGCACAGTATCTCTTTACATTTGTTTGTTTCATCTTCAATTTCTTTCATAGGCATCATAGATTTTTAAGTACAGACCATTAACCTGCTTACTTAGATTTATTCCTAGGTGTTTTATTCTTTTTGATGCAATTGTACATGGGATTGTTTTCTTATTTTCTATTTCTGATACTTCATTATTAGTGTTTAGAAAAGCTACCAATTTCTGTATATTAATTTTGTATCTTTCTACTTTACTGAATTCATTTATTAGTTCTAACAGCTTTTAGGTGACATCTTTAGGATTTTATATATATATATATATATATATATATAGTATCATGTCATGTGCAGTGAGAGTTTTACTTATTTGTTCTTAATTTGAATTTAGTTTATTTCTTTTCCTTGTCTTAATGCTTCAGCTAGGACTTCCTATACTGTTTATTAAATATGGTGAGAGTGAACATCCTTTCTTGTTCCTGCTCTTAGAGAAAAATCTTTCAGCTTTCACTCTTTGCTGTGATGTTAACTGTGGGCTTGTCACATATGGCCTTTTTATGTTGAGGTACATTCCATCTATACCTACTTTGTTGAGAGGTTTTTTCCTTATCATTAATGGATGTTGAATTTTGTCAAAAGCTTTTCTTCATCTACTGAAATGATCATATGATATTTACCCTTTAATTTAGTTTAACACTTTGATTGATTTGTGGATATTAAACCATCTTTGCATCACTGGGATAAAGCCCACATGATCATTTTGTTTTATCCTTTTAGTGTATTGTTGAATTTGGTTTGATAATTTTTTGTCAAGGATTTTTGAATCTACATTCATCAATGGTATTGACCAGTAATTTTCTTTTTTTGTGGTGTCTTTATCTGGTTGTAGTAACACAGTGATGCTGGCCTCATACAATGAGGAAGCATCCCTTCCTCTGAAATATTTTAGAATAGATTGGTAAGGATATATGTTAACTCTTTTAAATGTTTGGTAGAAATCACAAGTGAAGCATTCTACTTCTAGATTTTTATTTTGGGGGAGTTTTAAAAAATTATTATTACAGATTCAATTTCATTCCTGCTAATTGCTCTGTTCATATTTTCTATTTCTTCCTGATTCAGACTTAGGGCATTGTGCCTTTCTAAGAACTTATCTATTTTTTCTAGGTTGTCCATTTTATTGGCTTATAATTGTTCATAGTATTCTCCTGTGATCCTTTGTATTTCTGTGGTGTCATTTTTAACTTCTCTTCATTTATTTTTGAATTTACTTACTTGGTTGTTCTTTCATTTTTTCATGATAGTCTGGCTAAAGGCTTATCAATTTTGTTTATCTTTTCAAAGAAACATGTCTTAGCTTCACTGATCTTTTCAATTGTTTCTTTGCCTCTGTTTAATTTATTTCTGCTCTGATCTGTATTATTTCTCTCCTTCCACTAACTTTGTTGTTCTTTTGGTTGTTCTTTTTCTAGTTCCTTTGGTTCTAACATTATATTGTTTATTTGAGCTTTACTTTGTTTCTTGGGGTAGGCTTCTACTGCTATAAACTCCCTCTAAAACTACTTCTGATGCATCCCATATTTTGGATCATAGTGTTTTAATATCATTTGTCTCCAATTTTGTTTTTTTAATTTCCTCTTATTTTCTTCACTGACCCATTGATTGTTTAGTAGTATATTGTTTAGCCTCCACGTGTTTGTGTGTTTTTACAGTACTTTTTTTTCTTGTGGTTGATTTCTAGTCTCATAGCATTGTGGTTGGAAAAAATGTTTGACATTATTTTAATCTTCTTAAATTTATTGAGACTTCTTTTGTGTCCTAGCATGTGGTATATACTGAGAAAGTGCCATGTGATTTGAAAAGAATGTGCATTCTGCTTTTGGATGGAACATTCTGTATCTATTATGTCCATCAATCTGTCATTTAAAATTAATGGTTTCTTATTGATTTTTTGTCTTGATAATCTGTCCCTTGATTTAATTGGGTTTTAAAGTCCCCTACTATTATTGTGTTACTGTCAATTTCTTTCTTTATGTTTGTTAATATTTGCTTCATGTATTTAGGTGCTCCTATGTTGGTTCTATATATATTTATAATTATTATATCTTCTTCTTGGATTTATTCCTTATGTCATGTCCTTCAGTGTTTCCTCTTACAGCCTTTGCTTTAAAGTCTATTTTATCTGATATAAGTATTATTATTACAGCTTTCTTTTACTTTCCATTTTCATGGAATACATATTTCCATCTCCTCACTTTCAATTACTGTGTGTCTTTAGATCTGATGTGAGTCTCTGTGAGGCAGCATATATTTGGATTTGGTGTTTGTATCTATTCAGGCACTCTATGTCTTTTTATTGGAGCATTTAGTCTATTTACATTTAAAACAATTGTAATAGGTATATACTTATTTCCATTTTGTTAATTATTTTCTTCTTGTTTTTGTTATTATTTTTGTTCCTTTCTTTTTCTTTTACTCTCTCCCTTGTGATTTAATGACTATCTTTAGAGTTATATTTGGATTCCTTTCTCTTTTGTGTGTGTGCATCTATTATAGAGTTTTAGTTTGTGGTTACCATGAGGTTTACATATAGCAACCTGTGTTTAAACATGATTATTTTAAGTTTATGTTCTCTTACATTTGAAAACATTTTTAAAACTCTGATTTTTTACTTCTCCCCACAATGCTTAATTTTTTTACATCATATTTTACATTTTTTTGTGTGTATGTCTACCTTAACTACTTATTGTGATGATTTTACTACTTTTGTCTTTTAATCTTCCTTCTGGTTTTATAAAGTGATTTATTTATATCTTTACTGTATATTTGCCTTTACCAATGAGATATTTTTCCTTGTGTATTTTTAATATTTCTAGATGTGGTCTTTTATTTTCCACTTAGGTAGGTCCATTTAATACTATGTACAACTTTTTTAGTGGTGCTGAACTCTTTTAGCTTTTACTTGTCTGTGAAACTCTTTATTTCTTCTTCAAATCTGATTCATAGCCTTCCTGGATAGGTTACTCTTTTTTGTATTTTTTTTCCTTTTATCATTTAAAATACGTTGTGCTACTCCTTTCTTGACTACAGAATTTCTGCCGAAGAGTCCACTGATACACTTATGTGAATTTCTGTTTATGTAACTAGTTGCTTTTCTTTAAAATTATTTCTTTATCTTTAATTTTTGCCATTTGAATTACAATATTTCCTGTTATGGACCTCTTTGGGCTGATCTTATTTGGGACTCTGTGCTTCCTGGATGTGGATGTCTGTTTCCTTTCCCAGGTTAAGGAAGTTTATAGTTATCATGTCTTCAAATATGTTCTCTGCCACTTTCTCTCTCTATTCCCCATCAGGCCCCCATTATGTGAATGCTAGTATGCTTGATGTTGTCACAAAGATTTTTTTTTTAACTTCTGGAGAACTATCACATGAATTCCAATTGATTAAAGGTTCTTGATACTTCCTCCTACAGGTAATTAAAGATTGGAACTAAGAGAGTATAATTTGTATGTGATAGGAAACTGGGGCAAGCTAATAATTATTCCACCTTTCTCTACTTCCAAACTCCACAGTTGCCTTTTTTAAGGACTTTTGCCTTTATTAACAAAGATTATACCATATTCACAAAACTTTTTTTGCCTGACATAGTATTCTTGGATTGTTATATTACTCAACCTTGCTTCCTGACACTCTCACATCACATATGCGAGGTTCTTTGTTGCTCAAATTCTTCTTTGCTTATTTTTACTCTAAATATTTATATATTGTATTTGGATCATATTCTGTTCCTCTTGAATATAGTCCAATTCCTGTTTCAGGATATCACACTCCACTTAGCACCCACTTTAAAATCTTCTATTCCAATTTTTACAATGATATAGACATATTTAATGCCTAGATTTTCTCAGTGTTTTAGCTTGCATTCCTAATGTCTCCATATACCTTTAAAATAAATTATTATTTATGCAGGAAATTTAAGGGGATGAAGGATTAAAACATGTGATCATATGAAACATTAACATTCTCCAACTTCAAATTTACAGATGTATTAAATTTTAATTCCTGTAGGCATTTAATATGGGGCAACAGAAAAACAGGGCATGAGATGAAATCTACATGATGCATCTAAATAAAGTTGCTATCAGTTTACATATGTAATGTTTTATACATCTTTTTTCTTCAATTTCATATTTTCAAACTTTATACCATTCAGTGGTCACTAATTATATTCTTTGATTATGTAAATATGTCAATCAATGATACTCAAAATATTGAAGAATCATCCAATGAGTATTAAATCCAGTAATCCATAATGAATAAGTAAAAGATAATCTCAAAGCTACAATATAAATGCAAATATTAAATTAAGCAAAGAGGGTTTAGTCCACAGAATGAATGCAATCAATTTTTATATACTTCTCAGAGGTGGATTTTAAGCTTCCTAGAAACCACTATGATGATTGGAAGATTATTTGGTAAATACTATTATTTTTTTAATAAATCCAGGATTTTATTTCATCAATTCTCTTAACAATCAAAGTAGTAATTTATAAGAAGTTTCTTATAATGTTCTTTAGATAATGGTGTATAAAATTCTACCATTTATTAGTTCAGTATGTATACTCCAGAGTTTTCACAGTGTAAAAATTTTGTTTTGAATTTTGAATTAGTATTTTCCCTTTAACTTGAGGTAAATGAGTGGGACTGGTGTCTTTGAAATTTGGACCTCAAAGTGGACAACAGTAAAACCCCAACCTTTGAAACACAAAAGCCTTTTAACAGAAGGATGTCATCAGTGTCCTAAGGGTCTTTGAAAATTATTCATCAATGTTAATATGAATAAATGACTTATTTGATTCTAGAGTTTCTGATTTTGTATGTTATTTACAAGAACAGTAAAATAAAAAAATACCCCTGCAATCTCACAACTATCCGATCATAAAGAAAATAATGGCCTTGTTCAAAGCTTAGACAATTTAGGAGGTTGTAGACGAGGGAACAAGAACAGGACCAAAAAATCCAGGTGGGGTCGACTTTGATCTACACATTTTCTCTTAAATAACTTCAGATACACTAGGTTTTAAAAGTATTCCAGGATTCCTTTGCAGAATGAGTTGCGAATGAAGGAACACATTGTGAAATGTCTAAGCTTTTTGTCTTTCCTGTTCCATTTTATCATCCTTACTCAGGACACTGGTGCTATAGTCCTCAGATCCACTCTTTCATCTCTACAATGAATGCTTTTTATGCGTGAACTAGAGAAATAGAGTTAGACTGAATGTGCAAAATGTGCAGACAGATCACTCTGTGTCAAGAATGCAGGATTATTTCATAAAAGATTCTTCCATTATTTATAATATTTACTTGCAAAAAAACTCACAGACAAAAATAAAATGTTTAGCAAACCATGTAATTTATTCAAAATATATCATATTTTGATAATATATTTCACCATCTATAAACTGACTTTTTTTAAGAAAAAATATATATGATCTAATATTTGTCACATTCCTTTATCCTTACTAATTTAAAAAATTATTATGTATAATTCTTAGCATGGATAATTGGCTCACCATATCCAATTTTATTGATGAGATAGATATTTGGGGGAAGAACATTGAAAGTTCTTTTTTTCCCTTTCTTAAAAAATGTGTTTATTTGATAACTAATTTTAGTATCTAATTGGTGGTGCTAGCATTTGTGACTCAAATTGAAAGTCAAATAAATGAAAATAGAAGTATTTTGATATTAATTATCATGTTAAACTAAAATATTATTATAACTATTGACAATATCCTATTAATAATAGTATTCAACATCATAATAAAAATGATAACACATAAAAGGACAATGTGATCAATATTTTTTAAAAGTTGATATTCAGGTGCTATAAGAGAGTTGACAAAGGAGATATTATTTCTAGCTAAGACACACCAAGTGTGCCTTGCAGGAGTTGGAATCTGAGCTGCCTCATAAATATATGGTTTATCAGTTTGTATTTCATGGCATATAATAGCAATTGATAATTTCAGTAAACAGGGACTTGTGTAAGTATTAGGTGACTTACAAATTGAAATAAGATTGGAATAGCTGGAAGTTCCTAGGCTTAATTTATAGGAGCATTTCTGAATTACCAGAAATCACCACCTGACTGAAAGAAAATATCTATGTTCTAAGATGATATTGCTTTGCTCCGAAACTATCAGGGTCTACTTCATGTTTCTCCTGTAGTGTCATCCACAGGATACATAGAGCATAATTACCTGCAATATGCACTTCAGGCACAGTTGAATCTAAGCCAAATGAAAAATCCATTTGCACTGCATTCTAGAACAGTGGAAAATCTTTTCTTGGTTAGAATACCTCTTTATGCTGAGAGTATTACTGGTAATTATATAAATGGAGAAGAGCAACACACTCAAATGTGATGCATCTCATCTCCAAAGTCCAAAGAAACTCATCTTCTATCACTTTCTTATTAGTTCAGGTCGCAAGGCAAAGCAATTTGTCATTAATTTTAAGGGGCTATCCTAAAATGTCCCTAACACTGTAACACAGACATCTCAGGTAGCATGATGATCTGTCAAATTTTCATTAGTGATGTGGGTCAATGTAATAAAGAACTTTGCATATTAATTATGAGGTAGAGCTGGAGTGTTATTATACCCCTAAACAAAGTTTCTAGAACTTTAAATTAAGGCACTCTGTTGTCCTTGTCACGGGAATGCAAACAGCTTCTACTTTTCTTGGGTTATATTCATAGAGATAAATTATGTACAAAATTATTGGTTATTCAATGTATACCAGGATTGTGTTGATTTGTCCCATTAAAGAGTCTATATTTGAAACATAAATTGCAATTTGAATTGTCTAATTTAGTTTACAATAATCCACCATAAACCTTCAGGATACATTTGTTATCAACAATATCAAATGAGAATAATTGAGAAAGTAAAGAAAAAAATTACCTTATTTTCTTTCAAATATGTAAGGTGTTAATAAACACTGCTATTCCTACAGGTCTTTGGTTTATTGATTATATAGTGAAGTGTAATTCCACAAATGTCCACTTGGTCTTTCTAATTATAATCAACTTTCCCAGCTAAAATTACTTAGTGATTTAGCATTGGAGGTTTAGGAAATGTTTTATAATGTAGAGCACAATGTACAAAAAAAAAAATGTCAGCGAAAAGAACCATAGAAAGTCTGTTCACTTTTTCCAAATTTTCATAATAAAATGTGTAGAGTTATAGAACAGAAAAAGAAGAGAATACATTATTAAATATGATAGGAGTAACTGTTCCTAATCAGATGATAGTTATCAGTCTTCTACTTGAAAGGGCTATTGAACTGCCAAGTTAGCCTTAAAGTTAGCCAAGCAAAGTACCTTAAATATCAGACTTCTAAATGTAAAAGAAGGCTGTAAAATCATCTGAGAGAAAAAGTGGTTTGGTTGTAAAATAACAAAAATTAGATGTCTATTAGAAAATATTTGTATGATTTTAAAATAGAATATAACTAAGCCTCTTAAATTTCCAAAAGAAAATCATTTTGGACCCCAAATTTTATATTTAATTCAAATATAAATCTGATGTGAGAATTTTGCAGACACTCAATGATTCACATATTACTCTGATTGAGAAAACAAAATTGGAACTTTCTGTAATCACTAAAGTTAAGGGCATTGCATATTTCGACAGAAGAAAATGCTTTACCTTCAGATATAATCTTTTTTTTTTTCATGGGACCAGCCGCTCTGTGGCATGTGGGATCTTCCCAGACCAGGGCATGAACCCGTGTCCCCTGCATCGGCAGGCAGACTCTCAACCACTGCACCACCAGGGAAGTCCCAGATATAATCTTTAAAAATATTTCTTTACCATGTTGCCATTCATTTTCTGTTTTTCTTTTATTTTACTTTTTGAGGGAGATCTTTGTTTCCTATTTACCTTAGGATTAATTTAAATATCTCTATAAAAAGGACACTACAGTAAAGATTCTTAACTTCTCAAGGATATCCTTCATATAACAGAGTATCAGTTCACATATTAAGTAAGAATTTTACCACAGTATAACTCCTTTTACACTTATCCATTCTTTGTGTAATATATTTTACCTATAAATTTATAAATTCTACATTTCATTATTTTTCATGTATCAAATATCCTTTAAATAGTTATTAATACTGAAAGAATATGTACAACATGTTTACTCATTCCATTGCTTTTTATTCCTTCATAGAACTAAGTTTCTTCAGAAGATTAAACTCCCCTGTAAAACTTGCAAATTAAAATACTTTTCCCTTCTGAGTTTTCCCTTAATTCTCTTTTTTTGGATTTAATAATAAATCTAACTGGACAGGGAAGATCATTTATTCTTCTTGACTATTTCTGACTTTGTTTTCTTCCTTAGCCAAGTCTGATTTCATTTTCTAAATGAGTATTATTTTGTTTTCTTCTTCACAGCAACATTTGGAAGCTAGTTTTGATTATATTATCTGAACATATGGTCTTCTCCAAATGACAGACAACACTGGTCATATCTTTCTTTTTAGCCCTTTTGTTTATGTGTGTTTAGGATTCTGCTATCTCTTCATTTTTAGAAGCCATTCTCTCTGCCAATGGACATAATAATATAATTTTAAAAGGTAGGTGATTTCTATCTAATGAAAGAATAACAGGGTGCTCATACTACATGTTAAATCATTAATTATATTTAATCTGATTATTGGATAAAATCCTTAAATTTGTTATTTGCACACTGTGTGTATGTGAATAACAAAAAGAGCTTAGATTAAAAAGATCAATAAGATGAAAATCAATTTTTGCTTCAAGGAACATCTCAAAGAGATTATTCAGGTCTACCTAAACATCCCAACCTGAAAGTGATGCAGCTGATTACTGAATTTTCTGTGAAATACAGCAAATTGTCCTTTGTATTTACATGTGATCAGTGACCAAAGTTGAAAAACTAAGGCTATTTCTTATCTATATTTCTTTGTTGTGAGTGTATGTGCAACTTTTCCTAATAAAAAAGAAGATAACAGAGTTTTACAGAATTTTGCTTCTAACTGTAACCCTTTTGTGTCTAAGATTGGCTCCATTTCAAAACTTTTGGAGATGAATCTTTCAACTGTGTGGACTATAGATTTATCTAACTGGAACATATCTACCATAACATGGTGAAATGTATGCAATTTAAAAGATTGAAACAGTTTTCTATGGTTTAGAGATCAGAGGACTCTGATTAAATAAAACTGGCTTTTCTTGATTTGGATAAAATTTATATGAAAGACTCTGACTTAGTGTTAGAATTAAATGCTCATGAAATTAAAAAGTATACTTCTTGCTTATGAAGTGCCCTTTGCCTACCTTAGATAATAGAAGGATTCTAATTTCATGCCATGTCCTCATTTATCTTGGCAAAAACAAGACAGTCCCACAGAAATGCATGATGTCTAAGCAAGATGTTGGCAATAACTCTCTGTGTCTGCAAAAAAATGTTGAATTTTATTTAATATCTCTAGATTAGTACTTTATTAAACAACACAAAGAAAATAGGGAGATATATCCTCTGATCCTATACCTCTAATCCTGTATTTCTCTGGCTTTAAATTCTGTGCATGGAGTGAAATTCTTACTCAGACCTCAGTCTTAGATAAAATGGACCACAAACTGTAGAGAGTAGGCATCCCCAAACTTCTTATAGCTTTCCTGAGTAGTTCATAAGATTTGTTTGGTGTGTGTGTGAAATATTTTGGGGCGATTCAACTTTATTCTAATTGTTATTGTTACTAAAATTTTTAATAGTAGTAGAACTTCTTAAGACATACTATGACTAAAAACAGTCAACTCAAAAATAATGGAACAGGTTTAGATTTTTTGAAGATAGTGGAGTAGGAAGACCCTGAGCTCACCTCTACCATGGGCACACCAAAATAAAACTATTTACAGAGCAACTGTCAGTACAAGCAACCTGAAAACTAGTGAAAAATTGCTCCACAACTAAAGATATAAATAAAGAACCACAGTGGGATAGGTAGAAGAGATGGAGACACAGTATAGTCAAGACCGACACCCTTGGGTAGATGACCCATATAACAGAGAATAATCACAATTGCAGAGGTTCTTCCTAAGGCGTAAGGGATCTGAGCCCCACATCAGACTTCACAGTATAGGGAAGGAAGAGAAGCACCCAGAATATCTAGTTTTGAAGGCCAGCAGGGCTTGCATACAAAGAACCAGATTGTGATAGAAAAAGGAGTGTCCCTTTTGTGTGTGTGTGTGTGTGTGTGTGTGTGTGTGCCTCTTAAAGGGCACACACAAAATCTTACATTCAACAAGACCCAGCGCAAGGCAGTAATTTGAGGCTGGGTCAGATTCATTTGTCGATGCCTCCTGGAAAAGAGGCAGCTAGGATTACCTTAGAGAGAGGGATGCTGGTGGCAGCCATTTTTGAAAGTTGTTATACCACGAGGTCTCTGGTGCTGAAAAAGGCCATTTTGAGTCCTACGTTTACCCTATTAGCACTGCAGGCTTATTGAACCACCAACAAATTGGCACCAGTCCCAAGACCCC
This sequence comes from Lagenorhynchus albirostris, assembly GCF_949774975.1. NCBI lineage: Eukaryota > Metazoa > Chordata > Mammalia > Artiodactyla > Delphinidae > Lagenorhynchus > Lagenorhynchus albirostris. The sequence continues at coordinate 41,682,637 of NC_083112.1, read as the reverse complement.
AAAGACAAGCCAGCCAGCCACATGGAGAGTCAGTCCCATCCACCAGTGGTGAAGCACCAAATGTGGGTCTCCCAGAGCCCCACAGTCACCTGCCCAGTAATCTGACTGCACTCACTAGTGGGCCCGGGACACAGCCCTGCATACCATCAGGGCAAATAAGCCCCCAGAAACCCTGGGCTACTTGGCTAGCAATGCCAGGGCCCACACCAGATCACAAGCTGCCTGACAGGCTTCACGTGAGGCAGGACAAGTCAGCCAACTGGGTCAATGTCCAGCCCCAACTACCAAAATTCTGATGGTAGTCAGTTCCACCACATTAGAAGGGTCCATGTAGTCCCTATAGGGGGCAATACTAGAGAATATAGTTGAGATAACCAGAGGGGATTTTGCTGCTGGCCTCCTTATAACTTCTCCCATATGATGTCTCTTCTTGATAATTGGGATATGTAACCTACTGACATAATACATAGAGATAAAAACAAGGAATTAGGCAAAATAAAGCAATAGAGGAATATGTTCCAAACAAATGGACAAGATAAAATCCCAGCAGAAGAGATAAGCAAAATGTAGATAAGCAATCTACATGATAAAGAGTTCAAGATAATGATCATAAAGATGCTGAACAAGCTTGAGAAAATGGATGAACACAATGAGGTTAACAAAGATTTAAAATATAAAAAAGAACCAGAGTTAAGAATACAATAACTGAATTGAAAAATACCCTAAAAAGGGCTTCCTTGGTGGTGCAGTGGTTGAGAGTCTGCCTGCCAATTCAGGGGACACGGGTTCATGCCCCGGTCTGGGAAGATACCACATGCCGCAGAGCAGATGGGTCTGTGAGCCATGGCTGCTGAGTCTGTGCAGCTGGAGCCTGTGCTCCACAATGGGAGAGGTCATAATGGTGAGAGGCCCGTGTACCACACACACACACAAAAAAAACACTAGAAGGAATTAATAGTACATTAATTAATACAGAAGAATGGATCAACGAACTTAAAGACAGAGTAGTGAAAATCTTCCAAACTAATAAATAAATAAATAGATAAATAAATAAATAAATAAAAATTTAAAAATGAGAGCAGATTAAGAGACCTCAGAGACAATATTAAGCATACTAACATTCACTTTAAAGGAGAACCAGAAGGAAAAGAGAGAGAGAAGGGGGCAGAGAACATATTGGAAGATATAATACAGTAAGTCCCCTACATATGAACCTTCAAGTTGTGAACTTTCAAAGATGCAAAAGAATGTTCTCATGTCCAGTCATGTAAGTTAGTTCACATGTCTGGTGTACGTTTTCATGTGTGTGCATCCTTTACAAGTGGTTGTGCTTTTGTGTACTTTACTGTAGAGTACTATATAGAGTACAGTACTACAGTATCTTTACTTCAAGCCCAGGATGTCAAGAAGCAAGTGTAAAAGCAGTGGTGATGTAGCTGGTACTGCTAAGAAGTGCCAGCTATTGTACTGTACTACTGTAGTTTTCAAGGTATTGTACTGTAAAATTTAAAAATGTTTACTTCTTGTGTTTGTTTTATATGTATCAATTTGTGTGAAAAGTATTATAAACCTATTACAGTTCAGTAGTATAATAGCCAGTTGTGTTAGTTGGGTACCTATGCTAACTTTGTTGGACTTAAAGAACAAATTGGACCCATGAACATGCTCTCAGAATAGAACTCATTCATATGTAGGGGGCTTACTGTATCTAAAAACTTGCTTAACTAGGAAAAAAATCGGACATCCAGGTTCAGGAAGCACAGAGAGTTCCAAACAAGATTAAACCAAAGAGGAACACACCAAAATGCTCTAATTAAAATAGCAAAAAAATAAAGATGAAGAATTAAAATATACTATTTACATACAAGGAAACTCCCATAAGTCTTTCAGCTGACTTTGTAGCAAAACATTTGCAGGCCAGAATGGAAAGGCACAATATATTCAAAGTGAGAGAGGGGGAAGATGGTGGAAGAGTAGGACGCAGAGATCACCTTCCTCCCCTCAGATACATCACAAATACATCTACATGTGGAACAACTCCTACAGAACACCTACTGAACACAGGCAGAAGACCTCAGACCTCCCAAAAGGCAAGAAACTCCCCACGTACCTGGGTAGGGAAGGAGAAAAAAGGATAAACAGAGACAAAAGAATAGGGACGAGACCTGCACTAGTGGGAAGGAGCCATGAAGTAGGAAAGGTTTCCACACGCTAGAAACCCCTTCATGGGCAGAGACTGTGGGTGGCAGAAGGGGAGAGCTTCTGAGCCCCGGAGGACAGTGCAGCCACAGGGATGTGGAGGGCAAAGTGGAGAGATTCCTGCACAGAGGATCGGTGATGACCAGCACTCACCAGCCCAAAAGGCTTGTCAGCTTACCTGCTGACGGGGTGGGCGGGGCTGGGAGCTGAGGCTCAGGCTTTGGTCGGAGCGCAGGGAGAGGACTGGCAGTGAGAACACAGCCTGAAGGGGTTAGTGCACCACGGCTAACCAGGAGGGAGTACAGGAAAAAGTCTGGAGCTGCCGAAGATGCAAGAGACTTTTTCTTCCCTCTTGTTTCCTGGTGTGTGAGGAGAGGGGATAAAGAGCGCTTCTTAAAGGAGCTCCAGAGAAGGGTGCAAACCATGGCTAACAGCATGGATCACAGAGATGGGCATGAGATGCTAAGGCTGCTGCTGCCGCACCAATAAGCCTGTGGGCGAGCACAGGTCACTATCCACACACCCCTTCCAGGGAGCCTGTGCAGCTCGCCACTGCCAGGGTTCCAGGATCCAGGGACAACTTCCCTGGGAGAACGCACGGCATGCCTCAGTCTGGTGCAATGTCATGCCAGCCTCTGCCGCCGCAGTATCGCCCCGCAATCCATAACCTTCCCGCCTCCCACACTGAGTGAGCCAGAGCCCCCGAATCAGCGGCTCCTTTAACCCCATCATGTCTGAGAGAAGAACAGACACCCTCGGGCGACCTACATGCAAAGGCAGGGCCAAATCCAAAGCTGAACGCTGGGAGCTGTGGGAACAAAGAAGAGAAAGGGAAATCTCTCCCAGCAACCTCAAGATCAGTGGATTAAATCCTCACAGTCAACTTGATGTACCCTGCAACTGTGGAATATCTGAATACACAATGAATCATCCCAAATTGAGGAGGTGGACTTTGAGAGGAAGATTTATGATTTTTTCCCCTTTTCCTCTTTTTGTGAGTGTGTATGTGTATGCTTCTGTGTGAAATTCTTTTGGTATAGCTTTGCTTTCACCATTTGTCCTAGGGTTCTATTTGTCTGTTTATTTTTGTTTTAACTTTTCAAAAAAAATTTTTCTTAATAATTATTTTTTTAATTTAATAACATTATTTTAATTTACCTTATTTTATTTTATCCTCCTTCTTTCTTTCTTTCTTTTTCTACTTTTTCTCCTTTTATTCTAAGACGTGTGGATGAAAGGCTCTTGTTGCTTCAGCCAGGATTCAGTGCTGTGCCTCGGAGGTGAGAGAGCCAACTTCAGGACACTGGTCCACAAGAGACCTCCCTGCTCCACATAATATAAAACGGTGAAAATCTCCTAGATATCTCGATCTCAACACCAACACCCAACTTCACTCAATGACCAGCAAGCTACAGTGCTGGACAACCTATGCCAAACAACTAACAAGACAGGAACACAACCCCACCCATTAGCAGAGAGGCTGCCTAAAATCATAATAAGTCCACAGACACCTCAAGGCACACAACAAGATGTGGACCTGCCCACCAGAAAGACAAGATCAAGCTTGATCCACCAGAATACAGGCACTAGTCCCCTCCACCAGGAAACCTACACAACCCACTGAACCAACCTTAACAACTGGGGACAGACACAAAAAACAATGAGAACAATGAACCTGAAGCCTGCAAAAAGGAGACCCCAAACACAGTAAGATAACCAAAATGAGAAGACAGACAAAAACACACAGCAGATGAAGGAGCAAGATAAAAACCCACCACACCTAGCAAATGAAGAGGGATTAGGCAGTCTACCTAAAAAGCAATTCAGAATAATGATAGTAAAGATGATCCAAAACCTTGGAAATAGAATAGAGAAAAGGCAAGAAACATTTAACAAGGAACTAGAAGAACTAAAGATAAAACAAGCAATGATGAACAACACAATAAATAAATTAAAAATACTCTAGAAAAGTTCAATGGCAGAATATCTAAGACAGAAAAACGGATAAGTGACCTGGAAGATAAAATAGTGGAAATAACTACTGCAAAGCAGAATAAAGAAAAAAGAATGAAAAGAACTGAGGACAGTCTCAGAGACCTCTGGGACAACATTAAATGCACCAACATTCGAATTATAGTGTTCCAGAAGAAGAAGAGAGAAAGAAAATGACTGAGAAAATATTTGAAAAGATTATATTTGAAAACTTCCCTAATATGATAAAGGAAAGAGTTAATCAAGTCCAGGAAGCACAGAGAGTCCCATACAGGATAAATCCAAGGAGAAACACACCAAGACATATATCAATCAAACTTTCAAAAATTAAATAAAAAGAAAACATATTAAAAGCAGCAAGGGATAAACAACAAATAACACACAAGGGAATCCCCATAAGTTTAATGGCTGATCTTACAGCAGAAACCCTACAAGCCAGAAGGGACTGGAGGACATATTTAAAGTGATGAAGGAGAAAAACCTGCAACCAAGATTACTCTACCCAGCAAGGATCTCATTCAGATTTGATGGAGAAATTAAAAGCTTTACAGACAAGCAAAACCTGAGAGAGTTCAGGACCACCAAACCAGCTTTACAACAAATGCTAAAGGATCTTCTCTAGGCAAGAAACACAAGAGAAGGAAAAGACCTATAATACCAAACCCAAAACAATTAAGAAAATGGGAACAGGATCATACATATCAATAACTACATTAAATGTTAATGGATTAAAGGCTCCAACCAAAAGACACAGACTGGCTTAATGGATGCATAAATAAGATCCATATATATGCTGTCTACAAGAGACCCACTTCAGACCTAGAGACACATACAGACTGAAAGTTAGGGGATGGAAAAAGATATTCCATGCAAATGGCAATCAAAGAAAGCTGGAGTAGCAATTCTCATATCAGACAAAATAGTCCTTAAAATAAAGACTATTAGAAGAGGCAAATAAGGAAACTACATAATGATCAAGGGATAGATCCAAGAAGAAGATAAAACAACTGTAAATATTTATGCACCCAACAAAGGAGCACCTCAATACATAAGGCAATACTAACAGCCATAAAAAGGGAAATCGACAGTAACACATTCATAGTAGGGGACTTTAACACACCACTTTCAACAATGGACAGATCATCCAAATGAAAATAAATAAAGAAACACAAGCTTAAAATGATACATTAAACAAGATGGACTTAATTGATATTTATAGGATATTCCATCTCAAAACAACAGTATACACATTTTTCTCAAGTGCTCATGGAACATACTCCAGGATAGACCATATCTTGGGTCACAAATCAAGCCGTGGTAAATTTAAGAAATTTGAACTTGTATCAAGTATCTTTTCTGACCACAGCACAATGAGAGTAAATATCAATTACAGGAAAAGATCTGTAAAAAATACAAACACATGGAGACTAAACAATACACTACTTAATAATGAAGTGAACACTGAAGAAATCAAAAACTACCTAGAAACAAATGACAATGGAGACAAACGACCCAAAACCTATGGGATGCTGCAAAAGCAGTTTTAAGAGGGAAGTTTACAGAGATACAATCCTATTTTAAGAAACAAGAAACATCTCGAAAAAACAAACTCACCTTGCCCTAAAGCAATTAGAGAAAGAAGAACAAAAAAACACCAAAGGTAGCAGAGGGAAAGAAATCATAAAGATCAGATCAGAAATAAATGAGAAAGAAATGAAGGAAATGATAGCAAAGATCAATAAAACTAAAATCTGGTTCTTTGAGAAGGTAAACAAAATTGATAAACCATTAGCCAGACTCATCAAGAAAAAAAGGGATAAGACTCAAATCAATAGAATTAGAAATGAAAAAGGAGGAGTAATAACTGACACTGCAGAAATACAAAAGATCATGAGAGATTACTACAAGCAACTCAATGCCAATAAAATGGACAACCTGTAAGAAATGGACAAACTCTTAGAAATGCACAACCTGCCATGACTGAATCAGGAAGAAATAGAAATATGAACAAACCAATCACAAGCACTGAAATTGAAACTGTGATTAAAAATCTTCCAACAGGGCTTCCCTGGTGGCGCAGTGGTTGAGAGTCCGCCTGCAGATGCAGGGGACGCGAGTTCGTGCCCTGGTCCAGGAAGATCCCACGTGCCGTGGAGCAGCTGGGCCCGTGAGCCATGGCCGCTGAGCCTGCGCATCCAGAGCCTGTGCTCCACAACGGGAGAAGCCACAGCAGTGAGAGGCCCGCGTACTGCCAAAAAAAAAAAAAAAATCTTCCAACAAACAAAAGCCCAGGACCAGATGGCTTCACAGGCGAATTCTATCAAATATTCTATCAAACTCTTCCAAAATATAGCAGAGGGAGAAACACTCCCAAACTCATTCTACGAGGCCACCATCACCCTGATACCAAAACCAGACAAGGATGTCACAAAGAAAGAAAACTACAGGCCAATATCACTGATGAACATAGATGCACAAATCCTCAACAATATACTAGCAAACAGAATCAAACAGCACATTAAAAGTATCATGCACCATGATCAAGTGGTGTTTATTCCAGGAATGCAAGGATTCTTTAATATATGCAAATCAAACAATGTGATACACCATATTAACAAATTGAAGGAGAAAATCCATATGGTCTTCTCAATAGATTCAGAAAAAGCTTTCAACAAAATTCAACACCCATGTATGATAAAAACCCTGCAGAAAGTAGGCATAGAGGGAACTTTCCTCAACTTAATAAAGGCCATACATTACAAACCCAGAGCCAACAACGTCCTCAATGGTGAAAAACTGAAAGCATTTCCACTAAGATCACGAACAAGACACGGTTGCCCACTTTCACCACTCTTATTCAACATAGTTTTGGAAGTTTTAGACACAGCAATCAGAGAAGAAAAGGAAATAAAAGGAATCCAGATTGGAAAAGGTGAAGTAAAGCTGTCACTGTTTGCAGATGACATGATACTATACATAGAGAATCCTAAAGATGCTACCAGAAAACTTCTAGAGCTAATCAATGGATTTGTAAAGTAGCAGGATATAAAATCAATGCGCAGAAATCTCTGACATTCCTATGATAAATGATAAAAAATCTGAAAGTGAAATCAAGAAAACACTCCCATTTACCATTGCAACAAAAATAATAAAATATCTAGGAATAAACCGAACTAAGGAGACAAAAGACCAGTATGAAGAAAATTATAAGACACTGATGAAAGAAATTAAAGATGATACAAATAGATGGAGAGATATACCATGTTCTTGGATTGGAAGAATCAACATTGTGAAAATGAATCTACTACCCAAAGCAATCTACAGATTCAATGCAATCTCCATCAAACTACCTCTGGCATTTTTCACAGAAATAGAACAAAAAATTTCACAATTTGTATAGAAACACAAATGATCCCAAATAGCCAAAGCAATCTTGAGAACAAAAAACGGAGCTGGAGGAATCAGGCTCCCTGACTTTACACTGTATTACAAAGCTACAGTAATCAAGACAGTATGGTACTGGCACAAAAATAGAAAGATAGATCAATGGAACAGGATAAAAAGCTTAGAGATAAAGCCATGTGCATATTGTCACCTTATCTTTGATAAAGCAGGCAGGAATGTACAGTGGAGAAAGGACAGCCTCTTCAATAAGTGGTGCTGGGAAAACTGGACAGGTACATATAAAAGTATGAGATTAGATCACTCCCTGACATGATACACAAAAATAAGCTTAAAATGGATTAAAGACCTAAATGTAAGGCCAGAAACTATCAAACTCTTAGAGGAAATCATAGGCAGCACACTCTATGACATAAATCACATCAAGATCCTTTTTGACCCACCTCCTAGAGAAATGGAAGTAAAAAAAAAAAGTAAACAAATGGGACCTAATGAAACTTCAAAGCATTTGTACAGCAAAGGAAACCGTAAACAAGACCAAAAGGCAACCCTCAAAATGGGAGAAAATATTTGCAAATGAAGCAATTGACAAAGGATTAGTCTTCAAAATTTACAAGCAGCCCATGCAGCTCAATAACAAAAAAACAAACAATCCAATCCAAAAATGGTCAGAAGACCTAAATAGACATTTCTCCAAAGAAGATATACAGACTGCCAACAAACACATGAAAGAATGCTCAACATCATTAATCATTAGAGAAATGCAAATCAAAACTACAATGAGATATCATGTCACACCAGTCAGAATGGCCATCATCAAAAAATCTAGAAGCAATAAATGCTGGAGAGGGTGTGGAGAAAAGGGAGCACTCTTGCACTGCTGGTGGGAATGTGAATTGGTACAGCCACTATGGAGAACAGTATGGAGGTTCTTACAAAACTACAAATAGAACTGCCAAATGACCCATAAATCCCACTAATGGGCATATACCCTGAGAAAACCATAATTCAAAAAGAGTCATGTACCAAATTGTTCATTGCAGCTCTATTTTAATAGCAAGGAGATGGAAACAACCTAAATGTCCATCATCAGGTGAATGGATAAAGAAGATGTGGCACATATATACAATGGAATATTACTCAGCCATAAAAAGAAACGAAATTGAGCTATTTTTTATGAGGTAGATGGGCCTAGACTCTGTCATACAGAGTGAAGTAAGTCAGAAAGAGAAAGACCAATACCTTATGCTAACACATATATATGGAATTTAAGAAAAAAAATGTCATTAAGAACCTAGGTGTAAGACAGGAATAAAGACCCAGACCTACTAGAGAGTGGACTTGAGGATATGTGGAGGGGGAAGGGTAAGCTGTGACAAAGTGAGAGAGTTGCATGGACATGTATACACTACCAAACTTAAAATAGATAGTTAGTGGGAAGAAGCCTCATAGCACAGGGAGATCAGGTCGGTGATTTGTGACCACCTAGAGGGCTGGGATAGGGAGGGTGGGAGGGAGAGAGATGCAAGAGGGAAGAGATATGGGAACATATGTATAAGTGATTCACTTTGTTATAAAGCAGAAACTAACACACCATTGTAAAGCAATTATACTCCAATAAAGTTGTAATATATATATATATATATATATATATATTCAAAGTACTGAAAGTACAAGAAATGTACAAAAAAAGAAAAAAAAATGAATACACTGTGTGTCAAAGCTACTATTCAGATATGAAATAGAGATACATAGTTTTATAGACAATCAAAATCTAAATATTTCACTATTCCTAAGTTGGCTTTACAAGCAATATTAAAGGGACTTCTTTAAATGGAAAAGAAAACAACTAGAAATATCAAAATTATGAAAGGAACACTCTTACTGGTATAGGAAAAAATAAAGTAAATATAATAAATCAACTACTTAGAAAGCTAGTAGGAAGATTAAAAACAAAAGATGTAAATTCACATATATCTGCAATAAGTAGTTAAGGGACACACAAAATAAAAAATGTAATATATGATGTCAAAAACATTAAATGTTGTGGGGGGGATTAAAAATGCAGGGTTGGTAAAATGTGTTTGAACATAAGAGGCACAAATTAATCACATGTATATAAGTTTTGCTATATATAACTCATGGTAACCACAAACCAAATATATATAATAAATAGATAAAGTAATAATAAAAATAACTAAAAATAATAACATAAGAAAAACCTACCAAAAATTTATAATAAATATTCACACAAGTGATGAGAAAATCCAAACATATTAAAGATAATCATCAAATCACAAGGGAGAAGAGCAAGAAAAGAAAAAAGGGACATATAAGAACTACAAAAACAAATGCAAAGCAATGAACAAAATGACAATAACTACATACATGTCAATAATTACTTTAAACGAAAATGGACTAAATGCTCCAAGCAAAAGTCATAGAGTGGCTCAATGGATAAAAAACGGGACCCATGTATATGCTGCTTACAAAAGACTCACTACAGAATTCAAGACACATACTGAATATGACAGAATGGAAAGAAGTATTATTTGCAAGTGGAAACAAACAAAAAGAAAGTTGAAGTAGCAATACTTATACAAAGATGGTAATAAAAAACAAAGAAAGAAGCTACATCATAATAAAGAGATCAATCCAATAGAAGATATGATCATTGCAAATATATATGCACCCAACATAGGAGCTCCTAAATACATCAAGCAAATATTAACAAACATAAAGGGATAAATTGACAGCAACACAATAATAGTAAGGGACATTAACACTACACTTACCTCAAGTGATGTAACAGACCAGATGTAACAGATCCTGGACAAATCACGAGGACAAAAAATCAATAAGGAAACATTGGCTTTAAATGACACATTAGACCAGATAAGCTTAACTGATATATGTAGGATATCCCACCCCAAAGCAGCAGAATATACTTTTTTTTCAACTGGAAATGGAATATTCTCCAAGATAGGTCACATGCTAGGGACATAAATCAAGTCAATAAATTTTAAAAGATTGAAATAATATCAAGCATCTTTTCCAACTATGACACTATGGGGCTAAAAATAAAGTATAAGAAAAAAACTACAAAAAACACAAACAGTTGGAGGCTAAACAATATTCTGCTAGACAGCCCATGGGTCACTGAAGATATCAAAATATGAAGTCAAGACATAATTGCAGACAAATGAAAATGAGAGTACAATAACCCAGAATCTATGGGACACAGCCAAAATGCTAAGAGCAAAGTGTATAACCATACATGCTTACCTCAGAAAACAATAAAAATCTCAAATAAATAAACTAACCTTACACCCAAATAAACTATAAAAAGAAGAATTTAAAAAAGGGACCCAAATGTATTAGAAGGAATGAATGATAAAGATCACAGCAGTAATAAATACAATTGAGACTAAAAATCAATAGAAAAGATTAATGAAACCAAGAGCTGGTTGTGTGAAAAGATAAACAAAATTTATAAACCTTTAGCAATATGCATCAAGAAAAAAAAAAAGAGAGCACCCAAATAAATAAAACATGAAAGAGAAGTCCCAACTGCTGCCTCAGAAATACAAAGAATTTTGACATTAATACAACAATATAATGGACAACTTAGAAGAAATTCTTAGAATTCAATCTTAAAAGAATGAATCAGGAATAAATGGAAAATATGAACAGAACAATTACCAGTGGAAGTTGAATTGTTATTCATAAAACTGACAACAAACAAAGGTCTGGAGCCAGAAGGTTTCATGGGTGAATTCTACAAATTATTTAAATAAGAGTTAACATCTATATATTTCAAATTATTCAAAAAAATTAAAGAAAAAGGAAAGCTTCTAAACTCCTTCCACAAGGTCAGCATCACCTGGAAAACAAAACCAGACAAAGAAATTCCACACACACATGCACACACACACACAAAACACACACACAAAATTCCAGGTCAACATCACCAATGAAAACAAATGCAAAAATCCCCTAAAAAATTAGCAAACCAAATTCAACAGTATATTAAAAGGATCATACACTGTGATCAAGTGGGATTTATCCCAGTGATGCAAGAATGTTTCAATATTTGCAAAGCAATCACTGTGATATATTACATTAACAAATTGAAGAATAAAAACCATATAACCATCTCAACAGATGAAGACACAGCTTTTTTTTTTTTTCATTACGTGGGCCTCTCACTGATGTGGCCTCTCCCTTTGCAGAGCATAGGCTCCGGATGTTCAGGCTCAGTGGCCATGACTCACAGGCCTAGCCGCTCCACGGCCTGTGGGATCTTCCCAGACTGGGGCACGAACCCATGTCCCCTGCATTGGCAAGTGGACTCTCAACCACTATGCCACCAGGAAAGTGTGAAGAAACAGCTTTTGACAAAATTCAAGATCGATTTATGATAAAAACTCTCATAAAAGTGGACATAGATGGAACGTACCTTAATGTAATAAAGGCCTTATATGACAAGCCCACACTTAACAACATACTCAATGGTGAAAAGCTGAAAAAATTCCCATAAGATCAGGAATAAGACAAGGTTGTCCACTATCACCACTTCTATTCAACATAGTATTGGAAGTCTTAGCCTTAGCAATCAGACAAGAAAAAGGTGTAAAAGAAATCCAAATTGGAATGAAATTAAAACTGTCACTGTTTGCACATGACATAGTACTATATACAGAAAATCCTAAAGGCACCACCATGAAAAACTATTAGGACAAATAAATAAATTCAGCAAAGTTGAAGGATACAAATTTAAGATGCAGAATTCTGCTGCATTCTATACACTAACAATAAATTATCACAAAGAGAAATTAAGAAAACAGCCTTATTACAATTGCATTAAAAATAATAAAATACATAGGAGTAAATCTAAATAAGGAGGCCAATGGCCTGCACTCAAAAATCTATGACATTGATGACCGAAACTGAAGGCAACCCAAACAAATGGGAAGATATACAATGCTCATTGATTGGAAGAATCAGTACAGCTAAAATGACCATACCACCCTAGCAATCTACAGACTCAATGCAATTTCTATTAAAAACCAGTGAAATTTTTCACAGGACTAAAAAAGTAATTCTAAAATTTGTATAGAAACACAAAAGACCCTGAATGCCACAAAAAATGTTCTTGAGAAAGAAAAACAAAGTTTATCACACTTCCTGATTTCAAATTATACTAAAAGCTATAGCAATCAAAACAGTTTAGAACTGGCACAAAAGTAGACACATAGCTCAATGAAACAAAATAGTCTGGATGAAGCCACACTTAGATGTTCAATTATTCTATGACAAAAAATGCATGAATATATAATGGCAAAACAATAGCCTCTAATCAATCATGTTTTTTTTTTTAACATCTTTATTGGAGTATAATTGCTTTACAATGGTATGTTAGCTTCAGCTTCACAACAAAATGAATCAGTTATATACATACATATATTCCCATACCTCTTCCCGCTTGCGTCTCCCTCCCTCCCACCCTCCCTATCCCACCCCTCCAGGCGGTCACAAAGCACCGAGCTGATCTCCCTGTGCTATGCGGCTGCTTCCCACTAGCTATTTACCTTACGTTTGGTAGTGTATATATGTCCATGCCTCTTTATCGCTTTGTCACCGTTTACCCTTCCCCCTCCCCATAACCTCAAGTCCATTCTCTAGTAAGTCTGTGTCTTTATTCCTGTTTCACCCCTAGGTTTTTCATGACATTTTTTTTTTAAAATTCCATATATATGTGTTAGCATACGGTATTTGTCTTTCTCTTTCTGACTTACTTCACTCTGTATGACAGACTCTAGGTCTATCCACCTCATTACAAATAGCTCAATTTCGTCTCTTTTTATGGCTGAGTAATATTCCATTGTATATATGTGCCACATCTTCTTTATCCATTCATCCGATGACGGGCACTTAGGTTGTTTCCATCTCCGGGCTATTGTAAATAGAGCTGCAATGAACATTTTGGTACATGACTCTTTTTGAATTATGGTTTTCTCAGGGTATATGCCCAGTAGTGGGATTGCTGGGTCATATGGTAAAACTGAACAGTTCCATGCAAAAGAATCAAACTGGACTACTTTCTTACACAATATACAAAATTAAACTTGAAATAGACAAAAGCTTACATCTTAGATGGAAAACCATAAAAATACTAGAATAAAACATAAGCAGTATGTTTTTTGACATTGGCCTTAGCAGTAATTTTTTGGAAATGTCTCCTCAGGCAAGAGAAACAAAATAAAAAATAAATAGTACTACATCAATCTAAATAACTTTTGCATAGTGAAGGAGACTATGAACAAAATAAAAAAGAATAAAAAAAAAAAACGCCTCCTGCATGGGAGAAGATATTTGCAAAAGATACATCTCTAAGGGGTTAATATCCAAAATATGCAAAGGACTCATAAAACTTGATGTCAAGAAAAAGAAAAAAACAACCCAATAAAATATGGGCAGAGGAACTGAACAGACATTTTTTAAAGAAGACAGACAGATGGCCAACAGACATGAGAAAAGAAAGATGTTCGACATCACTAATCATCAGGGAAATGCAACTTAAAACCACAATAAGAGATCACCTCACACCTACCAGAATGGCCATGATCAAAAGGTCAACAAATAACAAGTGTTGGCAAAGATGTGGAGTAAAGCAAACCCTCATGCACTGTTTTTGTGACTATAAATTTTTGCAGTACTATGGAAAACAGTATGGAGTTTCCTCAAGAATTAAAGCTAGAACTCCCATATGATAAAGCAATTCCACTTTTGGGTATTCATCTGAAAACATGAAATCATTACTTGAAAAAGATATTTGCACCCCAATGTTCATAGCAGCATTATTTACAATAACTAAGAAATGGAAGTAATTACGTGTCTATTGATAGATGAATGTAAAAGGAATATGTGGTATGTGTGTGTGTGTGTATATATATATATATGTGTGTGTGTGTGTGTGTGTATGCAATATTACTCAGCCATACTAAAATAACAACATTTTGCCATTTGGATCAACATGAATGGATGTAGAGGTGAATTACGTCAGACAGAGAACCATAAAAACCATATGATTCCACTCACAAGCGGAATCTAAAAGTCAGAAGATGGGACATCCCTGGTGGTCCAGTGGTTAACTCTGCACTTCTACTTCAGGTGCTGTGGGTTCGATCCATGGTTGGGAACTAAGATCCTGCATGCTGCATGGAACAACTGAAAAACAGAAGAAATGAACAAATATAACAAAATAGAAACAAATCACAGATACAAAAATTAAACACGTGGTTGCCAGAGGGCAGTGAGGTGGGATGATGAGTGAAATAGATGAGGGAGTTTAAGGTATACAAACTTTTGATTACACGATATATGAGTCATGGGAATGACATGGACACCTTGGGGAATATCATCAATAATATCTTAATAACTTTGTTGACAAGTGGTAACTAGACTTATAGACCTTTTTGTAATGTATAAAAATATTGAATAACTATGTTGTGAACTAACATGGTGTTGTAGGTCACTGATACATATTTCAACTAAAAAAGCAGCAGTTGCAAAGAGAGCAAATCTTAAAAGCAGTCACACACACATAAACTGTAACTACATGAGGTGATGGATGTTAACTAAACCTACTGTCGTGATCATTCCACAATATATACGTATATCAGATGACTATGTCGCATACCTTGGGCAAATATAATATTACATGTTAACTCTATATCAATAAAGCTGAGAAAAAATTGTAAAGGTACCTAAGTCCCCATCCAAATCACTACTCAAGCATGCTGCCAAAAGCCTTAGTTTGATTCTTGGTGGAGCTGTCTGGAGTCAGGTACTTTTATAAAAATATAAGACAGAAGGAATCGTAGTCAAAGAGTAAGCTGAAAAAATTTCAGATACCTCAATCGTACCAATATGGAAAGTTGCTTCAGAATTCTGATTTTAGTTTGTCAGTGTATAAACATGGCACAGATTGTAACACATCTATAGACTTTTGGGAGACCAGAGCTGCATGAACACAATTGGAAATATCTAATGGGTGCTATTTAGTCAATTCTATGCCATTCTAGAAGAAAGAAATAGTAAGGAAGAATAGTAATTTGTCTAATATGGAGGTTTCCAATGAAAAATAATCATTTATTAAACTGAAAACAATGTAATTATAAAAAAAATTTATTGTCTTTTTGTCTTGTAGCTGTGGAATATGCTACATTTTCTTCAAGATGAAAAACAGGAAAAAAACTTCCAGAAATTTAGTCTAATGTAACTGAATATGGCATACTTATTTTGCCATTTTGTAGAGAAAACTAATATTACACTAAAAAAAAAAATGTGGTTATACCGCCCCTCCCCCACATTGTAGTTACCACAAACATGATTTCAATAATGCACTCTGGAATCAAAGAAACCCTTAGATTGAGGAGAGAATAGCCAAGGTGGAGCCATGCAGATGTAACTTCCTGGCTATCTTCAAGAAAGTATGAGTTGAAATATCTCTTTGAAAAAATTGAGTATGTAATAGATTGTCAGGCTTTAAAAATCAGCATGTCTTTTAGTAAGCCTGTCAGAGAATTAACTTCTGCAGGAAATAATTTAGTTTTTGACAAACCCAGTCCATTACTTTTTAGAATATCCCACTCTCTATAATTTACAGATTACAAATTCATTGTGAAGTTCTACAGGTTCCTCTGGTGTCAATCTTTTATAAAAAAAAAAAAAAAAAAAAAAAAAAGGAAGGTGGATCCAGACTTAGATTTGATTTATTTGACAAGAAAATTTGTGGTTTTGTTCTTTTATCAGGTAGTATGTAATGGTTGTCTTTCTTTTTATGATATTAGCATTCACTGCTTCTCAAATTTATGTCTTTTAAGTCATTACTACATCTTCGGTTTTCATTTTTAGCATGAGTGTACATAAATATTATAATATTTATAAAAAGATGGTCTTTTATATTATTTAGTTACTCTTCTATTATTCTTTGGTATAGTTGATATAGGATAGGAGGAGAAATACCTTCATTTTTTCTTTCCTATTTAACAAGTTGTCTAGATAAGGAATTGTCTCCTTAATGTCTTAGAACTTGACTAACTGGTTTTATTTTCTTATCTAAGCATCATTAGAAACTCATGAGTTTAAACATATTTGATGAGTCTTAATTCATCGCAGTTCTTACTCAAGCATAAATTACTTCTTCTGGCCAGCAGGATCCACTTTACTTTGATTCCTGAACCTTTTGACACAACCATAGTGTTTGCCAAGTTTGTTAACATCCTTACTTTTTGTCAGATTTGGACACTAAAATTATTCATTGCATTGCTATTTTTTTCTTTTTTTCTTTTTTCCTTTTATTTTTTTTTTTTTGCGGTACATGGACCTCTTACTGTTGTGTACTCTCCCGTTGCAGAGCACAGGCTCCGGATGCGCAGGCTCAGCGGCCATGGCTCACGGGCTTAGCCACTCTGCAGCATGTGGGATCTTCCCGGACCGGGGCACAAACCCGTGTTCCCTGCATCCGCAGGCAGACTCTCAACCACTGCGCCACCAGGGAAGCCCCTGCATTGCTATTTTTAATCATTAAAAATTGTTTGATTTTTTTCTCTTAAAAGTTCAAAAATTATACTTTTTAATTTTTATAAATATATGAATAAGGTTTAATAAATGAATAAGGTTCACAAATCACAAATCTGAATATCAATTTAATATAAAATCTGATTACTGGTAATTTTTCTAGAGTACCTGATTATACACATTTGATTATATTTGACACTAATTGAGAGGAAAAAAGTGGGCTACATTATAAGGTCTTGTTCTATGCTTCATATCAAACAGAAAATTCTAAAATACTTTTAACAATTTTCTCATAACTAAGCCTAGCTGTGATATTAATATAAATAAATGCCTTTGTTGAGGTATGCAGCTTTAAAAGATATATATTTTAATACTAAAACTGTGTGTATGGTTTTAGAAAATATAGGCTTTCCAAAATACAGAGGTAGTCCAAACTTGTAATTTATTCAGATTCTGTATAAATGTATAGCCTTCATTTAAATCAGTGCAGTGATTAAGAACAGAATAACAGCTGTGATGTTCTATCATGCACAAAATTTGGTAAAAAAAAGTTTTTATTTTTATTCAAATAGATGATATTGTTGACTGAAAAAAGTGCACAACCTAAAAGTTGCAAGTTATGTTTTATTCAGGGGGCAAAACTGAAGACTTAAGCCTCGCATACAGCATCTCAGATAACTCTGAGAGACTGCTCTGAAGAGGCAAGGAGGAAACCAGGATATGTAAGAGTTTTTGCAACAAAGGCCAGGTAGTCAGAACATCATAAGATTACTGTTAATTAAAGAAAACCAGATATCTCAAGTTAAGGAATTTAGTGCTTTTCTATATATGGGAAGATGCAAGAGTCTGGGCTCACTGAAATCATTCCTTTGATATGTACCTCAGCTATCTGGATACAGTATCCTGTGTTTTCTCATTCTGAGTTTCCTCAGGGTGCACAATGACCAAGGGGGTGGGAGGTGGCTACAGTGTCTGATGATTTGATGGTAGGAATTATATTTCTATCCTGAGTTCCCCCAGGGCTCACCATAGGGGCAGCTGTAATGTGATGTCTTGATGGCTGCAACGTCCTTTGTTTACTGATATGGCAAGCAATATTTTTCATTCACAATAACTGTGTCAAATTTACCTTTCAATCAATTCAATTTCATGAATTCTTTCATCAAAATCACCAGAAAAGGTCAGGAAAATTGTATACATGAAGCAGGAGAGTGTAATCTTGAACATTTGAAAAAATGTTTGTAATTTTGGTGATTGTGGATAATCAGAGGTGATTTACATAAATTTCAATTACAGATGGGTTGTAATGACTGTGAAGTCGTTGTCTAGCTGTCCACAACATAAACATGGGAAGGAAAGGCAATGGGAACAGGAAAGGCAAACAGAAACCTTGATATGGAATAAGTGGCAAAGAAACATTCATTTAGAGCAAATGTTCAAAATGTAAATAATTGTAGCAAAAAAAGTTGGTAGGGAATAAAATAGTATCTTTTAAAGAATCTACCTTGTGGGTATATAGGCCAGAAAATGAAAGAGTAAAATGAAAAGGAAGACAAATTGTAGCCAGCGCAATGGTAATCATTCTAGCAATCATTTGAATTGTTATTGTTGGACAATTGAGTGTTATAATTGCCACTTTGCTCTCTATTCACTATCTTTTTCATTCTTTTTCTTATATCTATACATAAATACAGTCATGTTTAAAAACACTGATATTCAGTGACCCAGCAATATCCCTGTAAATACTAAAATTACTGCAATTTGTTTCCAAATAAATTGGCTAAAACTCCGGGGTAATTTAACAAATGATTTTCAAAATGTTGCATAGTTTCAAGATGTGTCTTTTGCTCTAAAGTAGAAAAAAGTTGTTTCAAACTGTCTGTGATCAGATTGACTGTGAACTGGCACATACAATTTTTAGAATATGAATAAATCCAAATACTGTTGTATATTCACTAAACACAGTTTCCTGTCTAGAAAGAATACTATATAAGTGAAAGAATTTGTAGAGACAAGCAGGTAAATAATTTCTCTGATAAAAAAACCCCTCAGAATATGGTTTAATTCAAAGGAAGCAATATAAGATTTAATGGTTTGTGTCAAGTGCTACATCTCAAAATAGATAATAATAAAAGCTAATATGTGTATTTGCCTTGCTGTTTTAGTCAAGCAGTTTTATTTTTAAAAAAGCTTTATTGAGAACTGTAAAGCTCACCCATTTAAGGTGTACTATGCATTAATTTTAGCATATTCAATGATATGTGCAACCTCAATTAAGTGAATTTTAAAACATGTTTACCACCACATTAAGACACATGACCTTTGGCTATCATCCTTTAACACCCTATTTCTGGCCACCATTCTAAGGAGCAGCTAATCTACTCTTTTTCTCTATAGATTTATGTAGTCTGGATATTTCATATAAGTTAAATCATATAATATATGGGGTTTTTTGTGACTAGTTCCTATCACTCAGCATAATGTTTTCAAGGATCATTCATGTTGTAATATGTCTCAGTTCAGTACTAAATTCCTTTCTGTTTTTGAATGAATAATATTACATTGTGTTAACATACCACATTTTGTTTATTGGTGCTGTTTCTCTGAAAAAACCTAATACATGCGGGCACTATGTTACTGCGCAACATCATGCTTTAAGTTTCACAAAAATTTCCCTCTTCCATCACTATGTTAGAAGATAGTAGTAGGCTATAGAGAGACAATGTAGCATAGTATGAAAGTCACAGATTTTTGTAATCAGATGTACCTGCAAACAACTCCTTAATTTGTTACAAAGTACTATATATAAGCAGGTAAATAACCACAATTTATGTAATTGCAAAGTGAGAGAAATGATCACTCATGTGAGTCTACTGAGATATGAAGTTTTATATCATATATAATGTGGTGATATGATCCCCAGGATGTACTGTTTGTCGACATATTTCCATACCAAATACTAAATAGAGCCTTTTGGCAAGTTATGTCAGAAGATTTATGATTTAAAGATGTAGCTGACAGGAAGAATTTTGTCATATATTGACATCCACAAGATTACTTTATTAAATGTCAGTTTATAGAAACTAGGTAAATAATGTAGTGACTTTATTTCTGTTGCCTAAAGGTTTTCAACAGCTTTCCTCCATTTAAATAATTTTTGGGCCACTAGATGTTACTGCTGACTTCAATAGATAATCTAAAAATTATTTTCAAACTCTGTAGTGTATAATAAAACCTCACTTTAAATCTCAATTTTGTAATATAGGACCTATCTAAAGAAGATATAGAGGCAAAATGAACTAGACAGTAGACAAAATAAAGTGATATAATTCTAAGAAAAGTTGTTCTGGTTGTGGGATTGCCATATATATTTCTTTTCTGCACTGGGCCCATTCACTATCTAGAATGTGTTGTATTATAAGTTAACAAGAAATTTAGCTGCATATAAATCTTTATATCCATGATAAATGTGGAAGAAAAGTTAATTATCTTGTACTTATAAAAATGTGGACAGTCTTTGCATTTAAGTATGTCTACACATACAGGATTTTCCCACCAACATAGAAAGTGAAAATTTGCTGTTCTTTTATTTAAAAAACTATCAGTTTTGTACATTCTTAATACTAATATATTTATATTCTCTCAAAACATTCATCATTTATCATTGAGAGCTTTCTTTTTTTTTTTTACTAGAATTGAATTAAATTGAGGGGAAATGAAGCAAAACTGTTATGTGATTCAAATACATTAAATTAATGCATGCAATGTATTGTGGCTAAATAGGTATGTATTTCAAGACAAAATTTTCAAATAATACTTTATTTCTACAAATATACTTTTTTTCTCCAAACCTATCATGTTGAGAATGTATATGTGGCATGTCTAATGCAAAGACAAAATAGCTTTAAGTATTTGCTTCTTAAAGAGATGAATAAAACTGAATCCAATACAAAAAATGTTGAGGTCTGTAGAGGATGGGACTGATACTAGATTAAAAATTAATACAATGATTTGTTTAACTGTAGCCACTTAAAAGTACTACTACTTTTTCAAACTTATTAAAGAGTCAAATTTCTGGAAGGATTGGCCTGGTTCTTTGCTGACTAGAACTGATTAGCTTTGCTGAGTTAAATGTAGGTCAAACTTGAACTAGCAAAACTTGTAGTATTTAACTATCATTCCAATACAATGAGTCTATCTATAGGGCATTCTTTTATGTTCCAAAGCATAAGTAACTTGAAATTATTGTATGTGGCTATGGCTACAAAATAATGATTAATACTAGATACTAAAATTCCTATAGCAACATGATTCAAACAGAGTTCATGTTTTCAGAAGTACCCAATGTTAACCTAGTTCAACAAGCATAATCTGTTGACTTTGAGGAAGCATGATAAGTTTCAGGTTTATTTTCAGAGACATTCCCATTTCTTGATTATTTGTGGTATTTTCTCTCATTTATAAATGATTTCTTCCTTAAATGTTAATTTTTGTACTAGAAATTTTTTAATAATATATCTAGCAGAGTAACATTAGAATAATCCCTAGGGTGAGTTTTACTATTATAACATTCACTGCATTTGATTACTGGCATTTTTTTGATCTTCATTTTAGTACATAACTGTGAAAGATAATTTTAGTTTTATAAAGAGATGAGAACTGAACTACTTTTTTCTGATAAGGGAAGCTAAGAATAAATTTCTAAAAATATGTAACAATTTTATTTTTTCAAAGTGTTATTGAGTGTCTATATTGAATTCAGTATGAATTAGAAAATAGACAAACATAAAAAAGTTTCTTAATTTCATTAGTCAAAAGAGGAATGCAGATTAAACATACAATAAATTGATTATACCTAATGAAATGGGAAAAACAAAACAATAGCAACAATAATATGAAAAGAAAACCCTGACAATATCAAGCATTGAATAAGATGTAGTTTCTGGAACTCATATATAGGTGGTGGAAATTCAAAATGGTACAGTCGTTTTAGAATACAGTTTGGCAGTTTCTTATGAGTTCACACATACACTTACTTATTATTCCAGGAATCCCACTTCAAGGTATTTACCCAATAAAATAAAAACATGTTCATATAAAACACAGTAAGTAAATGTTTAGAGTGGATTTATATAATCATCTAAAACCAGTAAAAATCCAAATGTCAGTCAACTGGCGAGTGCATAACCAAACTGTAGAATGACTATAAGTTAAAGAGAATTAACTTATTAAACACACAAAGCATGGACAAATCACAAATGTATCATTCAATTTAAAAATATCCACACTCTAAAATGTGTATTTAATATAACTCCATTGATATGATATTGTAAAAAACAAACAAAAAAATACTATCAGGAGAGGAAATATCAGTGTTGCCAGAGGGTGGAGGTTGAGGAAAATGCTGATCACCTCTTGGCTTGGAAGAAGGTTTGGAATCACTGATTTATATGCTGATTGTGGTGATGGCTACACAATGAGAGCTTTTAAAACTTGGAGAATTATACACACAGAAAAGGACAAAATATTTAAAAGAAAAAATCTGGTGAATAGATGTGTTATTTTATGGTTGCTATATTCATATAATTGATTAAACAACATTTAAAAGAAATGGGTTGGATCATTGTGTTTTCATTGTCATTTGTCTCTAGGTATTTTTTTAATTTCCTCTTTGATTTCTTCAGTGATCTATTGGTTGACAAATAAAACTAGAAAGGAAAAAGGAGAAGTTACAACTGACACCACAGAAATACAAAGGATCATAAGAGATTACTACCAGCAACTGTATGCCAATAAAATGGACAACCTAGAAGAAAGTGGCAAAATTTTAGAAATGTACAAACTTTGAAGACTGAACCAGGAAGAAATATAAAATATATATTAAAAAAATCACAAGTAATGAAATTGAAACAGGGATTAATATCTTCCAACAAACAAAAGTCCAGGACAAGATGGCTTCACAAGTGACCTCTATCAAACATTTAGAGAGAGCTAACACTTACTCTTCCAAAAAGTTGCAGAGGAAGGATCACTCCCAAACTCATTCTATGAGGCCACCATCACCCTGATACCAAACCAGAAAAAGATATCACACACACACAAAAAGAAAGAAAATTACAGGCCAATATCACCAATGAACACAGACACAAAAATTCTCAACAAAATACTAGCAAAGCAAATCCAGCAATGCATTAAAAGGCTAATACACCACGATCGAGTGAGATTTATCCCAAGGATGCAACAAATTTTCAATACCCACAAATCAATCAGGGTGATACACCATGTTAAAAAAATTGAAGAACAAAAATAATGTGATAATTTCAATAGCTGCAAAAAAATCTTTTGACAAAACTCAACACCCATTTAAGATAACAACTCTCCAGATAACAACACACAGAAATGGGTGTTGTTTATAATAACAGCACACATTTATGATAACAACTCTCAACACCCGTTTATGATAACAACTCTCCATTTATGATAACAACTCTCCAGAAAGTGGACATAGAGGGAACATAACTCAACATAATAAAGGCCAAAAAAACAAAACCCACAGCAAACATCATTTTCAATGGTGAAAAACTGAAGAATTTCCTCTAATATCAGGAAGAAGAAATGGATGTCCACTTTCTACTCTATTATTCAACATAGTTTTGGAAGTCCTAGCCATGGCAATCAGAGAAGAAAAAGAATTAAAGGAATCCAAATTGGAAAAGAAGAAGTAAAACAGTCACTGTTTGCAGATGACATGGGACTATACAGAAAAAATCCTAAGGATTCTACCAGGAAAACACTAGCGCTCATCAATGAATTTGGTAAAATTGCAAGATAGAAAATTAATACACATAAATCTCTTGCATTCCTATACAATAACAATGAAAAATCAGAAAGAGAAATCAAGGAAACAATACATTTACCATCACAAAAAAAAGGAATAAAATACCTAGGAATAAATCTACCTAAGGAGGTAAAAGACCTGTTCTCAGAAAATGATGAAAAAGATAGTGATGAAAAAAATAAAAGGTGACACAGATGAAGACATATACTATGTTATTGGATTGGAAAAATCAATATTGTAAAAATGACTATAATACCCAAAGCAATCTACAAATTCAGTGCAATCTCTATCAAATTACCAATGGTATTTTTCACAGAGCTAGAACAAAAAAATCACAATTTCTATGGAAACACAAAAGACCCCAAAGAGCGAAAGCAATCTTAAGAACGGAAAACGGAGCTGGAGGAATCAGGCTCCCTGACTTCAGACTATACTACAAAGCTACAGTAATCGAGACAGTATGGTACAGGCACAAAAACAGAAATATAGATCAATGGAAGAGGATAGAAAGCCCAGAGATAAACCCACGTACATATGGTCAACTTATCTTTGAAAAAGGAGGCAGGAATGTGCAGTGGAGAAAGGACAGCCTCTTCAATAAGTGGTTCTGGGAAAACTGGACAGGTACATGTAAAAGTATGAGATTAGAACACTCCCTAACACCATACACAAAAATAAAATAAAAAATGGATTAAAGACCTAAATGTAAGGCCAGAAACTATCAAACTCTTAGAGGAAAACATAAGCAGAACACTCTCTGACATAAATCACAGCAAGCTCTTTTTCAATCCACTTCTTAGAGCAGTGAAAATGAAAACAAAAATGGACCTAATTAAACTTAAAGGCTTTTGCACAGCAAATGAAACCATAAACAATACAAAAAGGTAACCCAGAGAATAGGAGAAAATAGTTGCAAAAGAAGCAACCAACAAGGGATTAATCTCCAAAATATACAAACAGCTCATGCAGCTCAATATAAAAAAAAAAAACACACACACACAATAAAAAAAAATGGGTGGAAAATCTAAATAGACATTTCTCCAAAGAAGACATACAGATGGGTAAAAAGCACATGAACAGATGCTCATCATCACTAATTATTAAAGGAATGTAAATCAAAACAACAACAATAAGCACCTTCCCTCGTGGTGCAGTGGTTGAGAGTCTGCCTGTGGATGCTGTTGATGCAGGGGACGTGGCTTCAGGCCCTGGTCCAGGAAGATCCCACAGGCTGTGGAGTGGCTGGACCCGCGAGCCATGGTCACTTAGCCTGCGCGTCCGGAGCCTGTGCTCCACAATGGGAGAGGACACAACAGTGAGAGGCCTGTGTACCGCAAAAAAAAGCAAAAAAAAAAAAAAAAAAAACCAATGAGGTATCACCTCACACCAGCCAGAATGACCATCATCAAAAAAATCTACAAACAGTAACTGTTGGAGTGGGTGTGGAGATAAGAGAACCCTTCTACACTGTTGGTGGGAATGTAAACTGGTACAGCCAATATTGAGAACAGTATGGAAGATCCTTAAAAAAACTAAAAATAACACTACCATATGACCCAGCAATCCCACTCCTGGGCATATATCCACAGAAAATCATAATGAGAAAAGGTACAAGCACCTCAATGTTCATTGCAGCACTATTTACAATAGTGTGGACATGGAAGCAACCTAAATGTCCATCAACAGAGGAATGGATAAAGAAGGTGTGGTACATAGATACAATCGAATATTACTCAGCCATAAAAAAGAATGAAATAATGCCATTTGCAGCAACATGGATGGACCTAGAGATCATACTGGATGAGGTAAGTCACACAGAATAAGACAAATATCATTGATATTGATTATATGTGGAATCTAAAAATGGGTACAAATGAATGGGTACAAAACAGAAATAGTCAGATGTAGAAAACAAACTGTTACCAGGGGGTAAGGGAGGGAGGGATAAATTGGGAGATTGGGATTGACATATACACACTACTATATATAAAATAGATAATTAATAAGGACTTACTGTACAGCAAAGGGAACTCTACTCAATACTCTGTAATGTCCTATATTGGAAAATAATCTAAAAAAGAGTGGATATATATATATATATATATATATATATATATATATATATATATATATATATAAAACTTTTTCATTTTGTTGTAAACTTGAAACTAACACTTCATTGTAAATCTATACTCCAATAAAAATAAAACAATAAAAAAAGAGAAATAAAAGAAATTTCTTGATCCTAGTAAGGCAATATTCAGTTAATATAGTAAATCCCCAGAAGAGGTCAAGCTGGTGGAATAGGAGAACCTGGGAATCACCTCACCCCACAAGTACATTAAGAATACATCTATAAGTGGAACAATTCACACAGAGCACCTGCTGACAACTAGCAGAGAACCTCAGACACCTAAAAGGACAAGAAAAGATCCCTTCATAATCAGGTAAGATGAAAGAGAGAAAAGGAAGAAAAAGAAAAGAAGAAAGGGGATGGAACCTGCAACGCTTGGTGGGAGCTGAAGGAGAGGAGAGGTTATCGCACCTGGGGCAGTTCTCTCACCAGTGAGATCTGCTGAAATAGAGGGGGTGATTTGGAGGCTACTGGAGGAAAACACAGTAGCCAGTCTGTGGCAGGCAGGACAGAGCAAGACTTGCATGGATAGTCCATGCCACAGCCCTGCATGCCCCAGCCTGAAATGGGTATTTGCCAGGGCTGGTGGGGGCTGGGTGCTGAAGCATGGACTTTGGAAAGCAGACCCTAGGACAAGACTGCTGTTGGCTGCATGTAGATGGCCTGAAGGGACAGAAGTGAGATGCCTTTCTGTGTGAGACAGCCTGAAGGTACCAGAATGAGGAGCTCTGCAGCAGGGAATGCTCTTGGAGAAAGCACAGACTGCGTTGGAAGTGAGATGCCATTGTTGAGTGACATATGAGGGGCAGGGGAGACATCACTGCCTCTCTCCCCACATACCAGCTCCTGCCTCAGCAGGCTCTGGGAGGGAATACCACCAGAGGGAGCCCACACACCCCAGTCATTGCCACCTTGTCCCCCTCACACCTGATAGAGCACACGTACCTCAGTTGTTCATCACCTCCTGCCGGCCCCAGCTCCATGGGCAATGAGGGGGCTCCCACTGGAGTTACCATGTGTACTCCAGTTGTTACCACTTTGTCCCCCTCAGGCCTAAGTGGGTGTGCATATTCCCAGTGTGCTGCAACCTCCTGATGGCCCCTGCCACCACAGATAGTAAAAGGGAATCCCATTGGGGTGAGGTCGTGTGTCCCAGTCTTGCCACCTTATTCCTCTTCCTCCTGAGCAAGCACATGTCACAGTCAATCACCATCACTTGCCCCTCCCACTTAAGTTAGCAAGCTTGCTCCAGTCAGTCATTGTCTTCACCTCCCTCTCACCTGGGTGGGGAGCAGATGCCTGAGGAAGGCCTACATGCAGAGGTGGTGGCAAAACCAAAGCTGAGCCCGAGGGGCTGTGTGACTAAGAAAGAACTGAAATCTCTCTTTGCAGCTGCACAGACCACAAATTAAACCACGCAGTTGGCTTAGTGAACCCTGTGTCTGCAGAACATTTGAATGGACAAGTCCCCCTACAACTGAGAAGGGTCTAGCTTTAGCAGGTGTGGATTTTGTGGGCATGTATATGAGGGGGTTGGGCCAGGTCAGAGGGTGAGCTGCCCCCACAATGCCCACAGCAGGTATAGAGACCTACCTAGAGGTCTTGGAATGCCTCCTGGGTAGGTGGGGGTTGGCTGTGGCTTGCAACGGGGGGGAAAACACTGATGGGGAAAATGAGGTGACAGAGAAATATGTTGCAGATGAAAGAGCAAGGTAAAAACTTACAAGACTAACTAAATGAAGAAGATAAGCAATCTACCTGAAAAATAATTCAGAATACTGATAGTAAAGATGATCCAAGATCTCAGAAAAAGAATGGAGGCACGGATCAAGAAGATAAAAGAAATGTTCCACAAGGACCTAGAAGAACTGAAGAACAAACAAACAGTGATGAACAATACAATAAATGCAATGAAAAATACACTGGAAGGATTCAATAGCAGAATAACTGAGGCAGAAGAATGGAGAAGTGAGCTGGAAGATAGAATGGTGGAAGTCACTGCCATGGAACAGAATAAAGAAAAAAGAATTAAAAGAAATAAGGACAGTTTCAGAGACTTCTGGGACAACATTAAATGCACCAACATTCAAATTATAGAGGTCCCAGAAGAAGAAGAGAAAAAGAAAGGGACTGAGAAAATATTTGAAGAGATTATAGTCAAAAACTTCCCTAACATGGAAAAAGAAATAATCAATCAAGTCCAGGAAGTGCAGAGTCCCATACAGGATAATCCCAAGAAGGAGTACAACAAGACACATATTAATCAAACTATCAAAAATTAAATACAAAGAAAAAATATCAAAAGCAACAAGAGAAAAACAACAAATAACATACAAGGGAATATTCATAAGGTTATCAGCTGACTTTTCAGTAGAAACTCTAAAGGCCAGAAGGGAGTGACAGTATATATTTAAAGTAATGAAAGGGAAAATCCTGCAACCAAGATTACTCTCCCCAGCAAGGATCTCATTCAAACTCCACAGAGAAATCAAAGGCTTTACAGACAAGCAAAAGCTAAGAGAATTCAGCACCACTAAAGCAGCTTTACAATAAATGCTCAAGAAGCTTCTCTAGCCAGGAAACACAAGAGAAGAAAAAGACCTAAGAAAACAAACCCAAAACAATTAACAAAATGGAAATAGGAAAATACATACTGATTATTACCTTAAATGTAAATGGATTAAATGCTCCAACCAAAAGACATAGACTGGCTGAATGGATACAAAAACAAGACCTGTCTACAAGAGACACACTTCAGACCTAGAGACACATACAGACTGAAAGTGAGCAGATGGAAAAAGATATTTCATGCAAATGGAAATCAAAAGAAAGCTAGAGTAGCTACAAAATAGACTTTAAGAGAGAGATTGTTACAAGAGGCAAGGAAGAACACTTCATAATGATCAAGGTATTAATCCGAGAAGAAGACATAACAATTGTAAATATATAGACAGTCAACATTGGAGCAGCTCAATGTATAAGACAAATGCTAACAGCCATAAAAGATGAAATCAACAGTAACACAATAATAGTGGGGGACTTTGACACTCTACTTACACCAATGGACAGATCATTCAGACAGAAAATTAGTAAGGAAACACAAGGCTTAAATGACACATAAGACCAGATAGACTTAATTGATAAATATAGGGCATAAATATAGGGCATAATAAAGACTTCATTCTCTTTAAATTCATTTTCTAATTTTTCCCTTTTTTCTCAGTTATTATGAATTAAATTAAATTAAATTTAATTTAATTTAAATTTAATTAAATTAAATTTAAAAAATCATATTTAACTAAAATATTGAGCTAATAGCCTTATGTGATGTTTGCCAAGGAGCAAATTCTTTTTTCATATTAAAAAAAGGAAATAACTCTAGGTATAAAATAACTATGAAATACCAATTCTTTATGGAAATATGTCCATAATACCAAATTATATTTTTAGATTAAGGAAATCATTAAAAATTTTTCTTTTATATTTAATTATATAGCTTTTCCTATCCCAATTGTTTTACTCTGGTCTAACATGTTTTTTTTTTTTCTTTCTTTTTTTATATCTCTAAGCAACGTTATGAACCAATCTGGGGGAAGGAAACTACCATAGTGTTTGTGGTGGGGACTGAAATTTCCTCAAAATGAGCTCACAAATTGGATTGTTAACACCAAGAAATTGTATGAATAGTTCTAATGGTTTTGTCTTCTATTACCTGAGATTAAATACTCTTAATGCAGATTATTTATCCTGTTAAGAAAATAATTGGTACACTGGAACAGTTTTTTTCTTTCATGAGAAGATGCTTCTATTAAGCCAAATAAATATAGATTCTTAGCACAATTAGTTTATTTTATTTGTTTCCTTCTGTTATTTATTATTATTGTGACAATATTTAAACATATGATATACAATTTTAGTGCTAAAGAAAATATTTTTGTGGTCATATGTTTACAAGTATTGTAATGATGTTTAAGTGAAATGCAAAAACAGCATTTTTTTTTCAGATATAAAATGTCAAATATTTTTACAAGTAAGATGAAAATTACTTTGGGAATTTACAGTAAAGAATCTAGATAATTATCTCTATTCTCTGATGCAAGTTTGTACACTTAACTATATGCAATTATTTTCTAAATTATAAATGTTTCATTTTGGTGGCCAGGTTAAGAGCCTCATATGTCTATGAAAAAAGACGGTTGGAATAATACTCTTAGTATTATATCTATACTTAAGGAGAAGAAGCATATTTATGATTCTTTTAGTTGCCTGCAGTGACATACTAAATTAAACCAATGACTGAGCATCATAAGTGTCTTTCTGTAATTGTTGATATTTTGTAAACCGCATGTGTAATAGTCAACAGAAACTTATCCACCTAGGGCTAATTAGAAATTAATTTAAATATATGTAGAACGGAATTAATATTAGAAGGTGACAACTAGCATATTATCTGAACTTGAAAAAAATGTGAGGTTTGCTACAATTTAATTAAATGATCAAAATATTGAAACAAAAAAATTGCAATCACTTAAGGTAGGTTTACTTTATGTGTATATTTTTCCTTTATTAGAAAATTGGAACTTGGGACTCCTGACTTGTGAGTCTCATTTACAAGTAGTCTCCAAACAAATCTGAAATATATATTTAGTGATTTTGGAATTTGTTATTGATCCCAAAGTATATACTCAACTCAGCTTTTTCAAGGCTTGTAGGTAAAGAAGACATTATAGGCCAAGATCTCACAGGATGGGTTCAGAACAGAAGCACTCCAACAAAAAATGACAGTGTAGTCAGCCGTAATTTATTTCTTGTTTGCCTCTAAATCCCATCCTCTCAAATAGATGTGAAGGAGAACATAGGATTTTGTTTTCAGGGAGGTGAGATTTATAGGTGGTAGCTATGGAAGTTTTTGTAATTAAAGAATTTTAACGAATGCTTTGAAATCCACAAATTCTGAGTAAAACTTGATATGGATTTTTTTGACTCATATGGTTTAGGGAATGTCAAGAAGAAAATATAAAATTGCCAAATTTGATATTACTCTAACTATAAATACCATAAAGGATCAGTTTGGCTTTGATGTGATTATCTGGATTTTTAAAAATTCTTTATTGGAGTACAATTGTTCCACAATGGTGTGTTAGCATCTGCTCCACAGCAAAGCGAATCAGCCAAACACATACACATGCTCCCACATCTCTACCCTCTTGCGTCCCCCTTCCTCCAAACCTCCCCAGCCCACCCCTCCAGGCAGTAAAAAAGCACTGAGCTGATCTCCCTGTGCTATGCGGCTGCCTCCCACCAGCCATCCACCCTACGCTTAGCAGTGTATATATGTCCATGCCACTCTCTCGCCCGGCCACAGCTCATATTTCCCCCTACCCATATGCTCAAGTCCACTCTCCAGTAGGTCTGTGTATTTATTCCTGTCTTACACCTAGGTTCTTCATGACATTTGTCATGATATTTGTCTTTCTCTTTCTGACATACTTCACTCTGTATTACAGACTCTAGGTCCACCCACCTCATTACAAATAGCTCAATTTCATATCTTCTCATGGCTGAGTAATATTCCATTGTATATACGTGCCACATCTTCTTTACCCATTCATCCAATGATGGACACTTAGGTTGTTTCCATTTCCAGGCTACTGTAAATAGAGCTGCAATGAATATTTTGGTACATGACTATTTTTGAATTGTGGTTTTCTCAGGGTATATGCTCAGTAGTGGGATTGCTAGGTCATATGGTAGTTCTATTTGTAGTTTTGTAAGGAACCACCATACTGTTCTCCATAGTGGCTGTACCAATTCACATTCCCACCAGCAGTGCAAGAGTGTTCCCTTTTCTCCACACCCTCTCCAGCATCTCTTGTTTCTAGATTTTTTGATGAAGGCCATTCTGACTGGTGTGAGATGATATCTCATTGTAGTTTGATTTGCATTTATCTAATGCTTAATGATGTTGAGCATTCTTTCCTGTGTTTCTTGGCAGTCTGTATATCTTCTTTGGAGAAATCTCTATTTAGGACTTCTGCCCATTTTTGGATTGGGTTGTTTGTTTTTCTGTTATTGAGCTGCATGAGCTGCTTATATATTTTGGATATTAATCCTTTGTCAGTTGCTTCACTGGCAAATATTTTCTCCCATTCTGAGGGTTGTCTTTTGGTCTTGTTTATGGTTTCCTTTGCTGTGCAAAAGCTTTTAAGCTTCTTTAGGTCCCATTTGTTTATTTTTGTTTTTATTTCCACTTCTCTAGGAGGCGGGTTATAAAATATCTTGCTGTGATTTATGTTATAGAGTGTTCTGCCTATGTTTTCCTCAAGGAGGTTGATAGTTTCTGGCAGTACAATTAGGTCTTTAATCCATTTTGAGCTTATTTTTGTGTATGACGTTACGGAGTGATCTAATCTCATATTTTAACATGTACCTGTACAGTTTTCCCAGCACCACTTATTGAAGAGGCTGCTCTTTCTCCACTGTATATTCCTGTTTGCTTTATCAAAGATAAGGTGACCATATGTGCATGGGTTTATCTCTCGGCTTTCCATCCTTTTCCATTGATTGATCTTTCTTTTTTTTTGCCAGTACCATACTTTCTTGATTACTGTAGCTTTGTAGTACAGTGTGAAGTCAGGGAGCCTGATTCCTCTAGCTCTGTTTTTCGTTCTCAAGATTGCTTTGTCTCTTCAGGGTCTTTTGTGTTCCATACAAATTGTAAAATATTTTGGTCTAGTTCTGTGAAAAATGCCAGTGGTACTTTGATAGGGATTGCATTCAATCTGTAGATTGCTTTTGGTAGTAGAGCCATTTTCACAATGTTGCTTCTTCCAATCCAAGAACATGGTATAACTCTCCAACTATTTGTATCATTTTTAATTTCTTTCATCAGTGTCTTATAATTTTCTTCATACAGGTCTTTTGTCTCCTTAGGTAGGTTTATTCCTAGATATTTTATTCTTTTTGTTGCAATGATAAATGGGAGTGTTTTCTTGATTTCAATTTCAGATTTTTCATCATAAGGGTATAGGAATACCAGAGATTTCTGTGCATTAATTTTGTATCCTGCTACTTTACCAAATTCATTGATTAGCTCTAGTAGTTTTCTGGTAGTATCTTTAGGATTCTCTATGTATAGTATAATGTCATCTGCAAACATTGACAGCTTGATGTCTTATTTTCTGATTTGGATTCTTTTTATTTCCTTTTCTTCTCTGATTGTTGTAGTTAAAACTTCCAAAACTATGTTGAATAAGAGTTGTGAGAGTGGGCAACCTTGTCTTGTTCCTGATCTTAGTGGAAATGCTTTCAGTTTTTCACCATTGACGGCGATGTTGGCTGTGGGTTTGTCATATATGACCTTTATTATGTTAATGAAAGTTCCCTCTATGCCTACTTTCTGCAGGGTTTTTTATCATAAATCGGTGTTGAATTTTGTCAAAAGCTTTCTCTGCATCTATTGAGATGATCATATGGTTTTTCTCCTTCATTTTGTTAATATGGTTTATCACATTGATAGATTTGTGTATATTGAAGAATCCTTGCATTCCTGGAATAAACCCCACTTGATCATGGTGTATGATCCTTTTAATGTGCTATTGAATTCTGTTTGCTAGTATTTAGTTGAGGATTATTGCATCCATGTTCATCAGTGATATTGGCCTGTAGTTTTCTTTCTTTGTGACATCCTTGTCTGGTTTTGGTATCAAGGTAATGGTGACCTCGTTGAATGAGTTTGGGAGTGTTCCTCCCTCTGCTATATTTTGG
This sequence comes from Lagenorhynchus albirostris, assembly GCF_949774975.1. NCBI lineage: Eukaryota > Metazoa > Chordata > Mammalia > Artiodactyla > Delphinidae > Lagenorhynchus > Lagenorhynchus albirostris. The sequence continues at coordinate 41,648,720 of NC_083112.1, read as the reverse complement.
AAGAGTTTGAGAAGTATAGGTCTTAGCTGTTCTCTAAATGTTTGATAGAATCCTCCTGTGAAGCCATCTGGTCCTGGGCTTTTGTTTGTTGGAAGATTTTTAATCACAGTTTCAATTTCAGTGTTTGTGATTGGTCTGTTCATATTATCTATTTCTTCCTGATTCAGTCTTGGCAGGTTGTGCATTTCTAAGAATTTGTCCAATTCTTCCACGTTTTCCATTTTATTGGCATAGAGTTGCTTGTAGTAATCTCTCATGATCTTTTGTATTTCTGCAGTGTGAGTTGTTACTTCTCCTTTATCATTTCTAATTCTATTGATTTGAGTCTTCTCCCTTTATTTCTCGATGAGTCTGGCTAATGGTTTACCAATTGTGTTTATCTTCTCAAAGAACATGCTTTTAGTTTTATTGATCTTTGCTATCATTTCGTTCATTTCTTTTTCATTTATTTCTGATATGATCTTTATGATTTCTTTCCTCTGCTAACTTTGTTGTTATTTTCTGATCTTCTTTCTCTAATTGCTTTAGGTGCAAGGTTAGGTTCTTTATTCAAGATATTTCCTGTTTCTTAAGGTCGTATTATATTGCTATAAACTTCCCTCATAGGACTTCATTTGCTGCATCCCATAGGTTTTGGGTCATCGTGTCTCTATTATTATTTGTTTCTAAGTATTTTTTGATTTCCTCTTTGATTTCTTCAGTGTTCACTTCGTTATTAAATAGTGTATTGTTTAGTCACCATGTGTTTGTATTTTACACAGATCTTTTCCTGTATTGATATCTAGTCTCATAGCATTGTGGTCGGGAAAGATACTTGCTACAATTTCAATTTTCTTGAATTTACCAAAGCTTGATTTGTGACCCAAGATATGATCTATCCTGGAGAATTTTTCATGAGCACTTGAGAAAATGTTGATTCTGCTGTTTTTGGATGGAATATCCTCTAAATATCATTTAAGTCCATCTTGTTTAATGTATCATTTAAAGCTTGTGTTTCCTTATTTATTTTCAGTTTGGATGATTTTTCCTTTGGTGAAAGTGGGGTGTTAAAGTCACCTACTATGAATGTGTTACTGCCATTTTCCCTTTTCATGGCTGTTAGTATTTGCCTTATGTATTGTGTTGCTCCTATGTTGGGTGCATAAATATTTACAATTGTTTTATCTTCTTCTTGGACCAATCCCTTTATCATTATGTAGTGTCCTTCTTTTTCTCTTCTAATAGTCTTTATTTTAAAGTCTATTTTGTCTGATATGAGAATTGCTACGCCAGGTTTCTTTTGGTTTCCATTTAAATGGAATATCATTTTCCATCCCCTCACTTTCAGTCTGTATGTGTCTCTAGGTCTGAAGTGGTTCTCTTGTAGACAGCATATATGTGGGTGTTGTTTTTGTATCCATTCAGCCAGTCTATGTCTTTTAGTGGGACCTTTAATCCATTTACCTTTAAGGTAATTATCGATATATTTGATCCTATTCCCATTTTTAATTGTTTTGGGTTTGTTATTGTAGGTCTTTTCCTTCTCTTGTTTTTCTTGCCTAGAGAAGTTTCTTTAGCATTTCTTGTAAGCTGGTTTGGAGTTGCTGAACTCTCCCATCTTTTGCTTGTCTGTAAAGATTTTAATTTCACCATCAAGTTTGAATGAGGTCCTTGCTTGGTAGAGTAATATTGGTTGTAGGTTTTTCTCCTTCATCACTTTAAATATGTCCTACCAGTCCCTTCTTGCTTGCAGTGTTTCTGCTGAAAGGTCAGCTGTTAAACTTAAGGGGATTCCCTTGCGTGTTATTTGTTGTTTTTCCCTTGTTGTTTTTAGTATGTTTTCTTTGTATTTAATTTTTGATAGTTTAATTAATATGTGTCTTGGCATATTTCTCCTTGGCTTTATCCTGTATGGGACTCTCTGTGCTTCCCGAACTTGATTAACCTCTTCAAATATTTTCTCAGTCCCTTTCTTTTCCTCTTCTTCTTCTGGAACCCCTATAATTCGAATGTTGGTGTGTTTAATGTTGTCCCAGAAGTCTCTGAAACTGTCCTCAGTTCTTTTCATTCTTTTTTCTTCATTCTGCTCTGCAGTAGTTATTTCCACTCTTTTATCTTCCAGGTCACTTATCCATTCTTCTGCCTCAGTTATTCTGCTATTGATCCCATCTAGAGTATTTTAAATTTCAATTATTGTGTTGTTCATTGTTGCTTGTTTCATCTTTAGTTCTTCTAGGTCCTTGTTAAATGTTTCTTGCATTTTGTCTATTCTATTTCCAAGATTTTGGCTCATCTTTACTATCATTATTCTGAATTGCTTTTCAGGTAGACTACCTATTTCCTCTTCATTTGTTAGGCCTCGTGGGTTTTTATCTTGCTCCTTCATCTGCTGTGTGTTTTTCTGTCTTCTCATTTTGCTTATCTTACTGTGTTTGGAGTCTCCTTTTTGAAGGCTGCATGTTCGTAGTTCCCATTGTTTTTGGTGTCTGTCCCCAGTGGCTAAAGTTGGCTCAGTGGGTTGTGTAGGCTTTCTGGTGGAGGGGACTAGTGCCTGTGTTCTGTTGGATGAGATTGGTTCTTTTCTATCTTGTGGGCAGGTCCACATCTGGTGGTGTGTTTTGGGGTGTCTGTGGACTTATTATGATTTTAGACAGCCTCTCCTCTAATGGGTGGTGTTGTATTCCTTTCTTGTTAGTTGTTTGGCATAGGGTGTCCAGCACTGTAGCTTGCTGGTCATTGAGTGAAGCTGGATGTTGGTGTTGAGATCGAGATCTCTGGGATATTTTCACCATTTCATATTATGTGGAGCTGGGAGGTCTCTTGTGGACCAGTGTCCTGAAGGTGGCTCTCCCACCTCAGAGGCACAGCACAGTCAGTATCCACACGCCCCTGCCGGGGAGCCTGTGCAGACTTCTGGTTGCAACACCAAGAGCCTTTCATCCACACAGCTCAGAAAAAAAGGTAGAAAAAGTAGAATGAAAGAAAGAAAGAAAGAGAGAAAGAAAGAGAATGAAAGAAGGAAAGAAAGACAGAAAGCAAGGAGGGAGTTAGGAAAGGAGGAAGGGAGGAAGGAAGGAGGGTAACAAGGAAAGAAAGAAAGAAGATAAAATAAAATAAGATAAAATAAAATAAAGTTATTAAAATAAAAATAATTATTAAGAAATTTTTTTTCTTTAAAAAGAAAAAAAAAAACAGACGGATAGAACCCTAGGATAAGTGGTGGAAGCAAATCTATACAGATAAAATCTCACACAGAAGTATACACATTCACAGTCACAAAAACAGGAAAAGTGGAAAAAATAATAAATCTTGCTCTCAAAGTCCACCTCCTCAATTTGGGATGATTCGTTGTGTATTCATGTATTCCACAGATGCAGGGTACATCAAGTTGATTGTGGAGCTTCAAATCGCTGCTTCTGAAGCTGCTGGGAGTGATTTCCCTTTCTCTTCTTTATTCTCACAGCTCCCGGGTATCAGCTTTGCATTTGGCCCCGCCTCTGCACATGAGCCACCGGAGGGCAACTTTTCTTCATTCAGACCGGATGGGGTTAAAGGAGCAGCTGATTCGGGAGCTCTGGCTCACTCAGGCGGGGGTGAAGGAGGGCTACAGAGTGCGGGGTAAGCCTGCAGTGGCAGAGACCAGCATGATGTTGCACCAGTTGGAGACACACCGTGCATTCTCCCGGGGAGGTTTTCCCTGGATCCCGGGATGCTGACAGTGGAAGGCTGCACAGGCTCCCTGGCAGGGGCGTGTGGATACTGACCTGTGCTCACACACAGGCTTCTTGGTGGCAGCAGCAGCAGCCTTAGCATCTCATGCCTGTCTCTGGAGTCCGTGCTTTTAACCGTGGCTCGCACCTGTCCCTGGAGCTCCATTAAGCAGTGCTCTTAATCCCCTCTCCTTGCACATCAGGAAACAAAGAGGGAAGAATAAGTCTCTTGTCTCCTCGGCAGGTCCAGATTTTCTCCGGACTCCCTCCTGGCTAGCTGTGGTGCACTAACCCCTTGCAGGCTGTGTTCACGCCACCAACCCCAGTCCTCACCCTGTACTCTGACAAGCCCAAGCCTCAGCTCACAGCCCTGCCTGCCCTGGTGGGTGAGCAGACAAGCGTCTTGGGCTGGTGAGTGCCAGTCGGCACTGATCCTCTGTGCGGGAATCTCTCCACTTTGCCCTCTGCGCCCTTGATGCTGTGCACTCCTCCGTGGCTTCGAAGCTCCCCCTGCCACCTCCCACAGTCTCCACCCACAAAGGGACTTCCTAGTGTGTGGAAACTTTTCCTCCTTCACAGCTCCCTCCCACTCATGCAGGTCCCATCCCTATCCTTTTGTCTCTGTTTATTGTTTTCTCTTTGGCATACCCAGGTATGTGGGGACTTTCTTGTCTTTGGGGAGGTCTGACGTCTCTGCCAGTGTTCAGTAGGTGTTCTGTAGGAGTTATTCCACGTGTAGATGTATTTCTTGTGTATCTGTAGGGAGGAAGGTGATCTCTGCATCTTACTCTTCCACCATCTTCCCCTCGTCTCGATTATCTGGATTTTAATAGATGAATACTGCCTAGAAAAATCACCCACAATTTCATGATGTTTGTAGAAGTGAAATAAAATATTACCATTATCTCTAGCAAGGTTAATTTCCTAAAGCAAAAAATACTCTATATGTTAAACACAGGGAAAAATATATTACTGAGAATCTAGCATAGGAACTGGTAATATTTATATTTTAAAAAAATCTGGGGGGGACCTTGAAGATGGCGGAAGAGTAAGACACGGAGATCACCTTCCTCCCCACAGATACACCAGAAATACATCTACACGTGGAACAACTCCTACAGAACACCTACTGAAGGCTGGCAGAAGACCTCAGACCTCCCAAAGGGCAAGAAACTCCCCCACGTACCTGGGTAGGGGAAAAGAAAAAAAGAAAAAACAGAGACAAAAGAATAGGGATGGCACCTGCACCAGTGCGAGGGAGCTGTGAAGGAGGAAAAGTTTCCATACGCTAGAAAGCCCCTTCGCGGGTGGAGACTGTGGGAGGTGGCAGGGGGAGCTTCGAAGCCGCGGAGGAGTGCACAGCAACAGGGGTGCGGAGGGCATAGCGGGGAGATTCCCGCACAGAGGATCAGTGCCGACCGGCACTCACCAGCCTCAGAGGCTTGTCTGCTCACCTGCTGGGGCGGGCAGGGCTGCGAGCTGAGGCTCGGGTTTTGGTTTAGGTCTGAGCACAGGGAGAGGACTGGGATTGGCGGCTTGAACATAGCCTGAAGGGGTTAGTGAACCACAGCTACCCGGGAGGGAGGCCTGGGAAAAGTCTGCACCTGCCGAAGAGGCAAGAGACTTTTTCTTCCCTCTTTGTTTCCTGGTGCGCGAGGAGAGGGATTTAAGAGCGCTGCTTAAAGGAACTCCAGAGACGGGCGTGAGCCACAGCTAAAAGCGCGGAACCCAGAGACAGGCATGATCCGTGGCTAAAAGCGTGGACCCCAGAGACGGGCGCGAGCCGCGGCTAAAAGCACGGACCCCAGGGACAAGCAGGAGACGCTAAGGCTGCTGCTACCGCCACCAAGGGGCCTGTGTGCAAGCACAGGTCACTATCCACACCCCTCTTCCTCGGAGCCTGTGCAGCCCGCCACTGCCAGGTTCCCGGGATCCAGGGACAACTTCCCCGGGAGAACGCATGGTGGGCCTCAGGCTGGTGCAACAGCACGCCGGCCTCTGCCACCGCAGGCCCGCCCTGCATGCAGTGCCCTTCCCTCACCCCCGGCCTGAGTGCGCCAGAGCCCCTGTATCACCGGCTCCTTTAACCCCATCCTGTCTGAGCAAACAACAGACGCCCTCCAGCGACCTACATGCAGAGGCAGGGCCAGATCCAAACCTGAGCCCCTGTGAGCTGTGAGAACAAAGAAGAGAGAGGGAAATCTCTCCCAGCAGCCTCAGAAACAGTGGATTAAAGCTCCACAATCAACTTGATGTGCCCTGCATCTGTGGAATACATGAATAGACAACGAGTCATCCCAAATTGAAGAGGGGGGCTTCGAGAGCAAGATCTATTATTTTTCCCCTTTTCCTCTTTTTGTGAATGTGTATGTGTATGCTTCTGTGTGAGATCTTATCTGTATAGTTTTGCTTCCACCATTTGCCTAGGGTTCTATCCATCCATGTTTTTTTATAAATTTTATTTTCTTAATAATTAATTTTAATTTTAATAACTTTATTATACTTTACCTTCATTCTTTCTTTCTTTCTTTCTTTCATCCCTTCGCTCCTTTAGACAACGAATCATCCCAAATTGAGGAGGTGGTCTCTGAGAGCAAGATTTATGACTTTTTCCCCTTTACCTCTTTTTGTGAGGGTGTATGTGTATGCTTCTGTGTAAGATTTTGTCTGTATAGCTTTGCTTCCAACATTTGTCCTAAGGTTCTATCCGTCCCTTTTTTCCTAAATATTTTTTAATTCAATAACTTTATTATACTTAATTTTATTTTACCATATCTTCTTTCTGTCTTTTTTCCTTTTTTCCCTCCTTCTTTCCTTCCTCCCTCCCTCCTTTCTTTCCTTCTTGCCTTCTTTCCTTCTTTGCTTCTTTCTTTCTTTCTTCCTTCCTTCCTTCCTTCCTTCCTTCCCTCTTTTCTCTCTTTCTTTCTTCATACTTCTACTAATTCTCTCTATTTTTTCTCCCTTTTATTCTGAGCCGTGTGGATTAAAAGCTCTTGGTGCTCTAGCCAAGAGTCAGGGCTCTGCCTCTGAGGTAGGAGAGACAACTTCAGGACACTGGTCAACAAGAGACCTCCCAGCTCCACATAATATCAAATGGCAAAAATCTCGCAGAGACCTCCATCTTAACACCAGCACCCAGCTTCACTCAACGACCAGCAAGCTACGGTGCTGGACAACCTATGCCAAACAACTAGAAAAACAGGAACACAAACACACCCATTAGCAAGGAGGCTGCCTAAAATCATAATAAGGCCACAGACACCCCAAAACACACCACCAGACGTGAACTTACCCACTAGAGAGATACGATCCAACCTCATCCACCACAACACAGGCACTAGTCCCCTCCACCAGGAAGCCTACACAACCCAGTGAACCAACCTTAGCCACTGGGGACAGACACCAAAAACAGCAGGAACTACGAACCTGCAGCCTGCAAAAAGGAGACACCAAACACAGTAAGATAAGCAAAATGAGAAGACAGAAAAACACACAGCAGATGAAGGAGTAAGATAAAAATGCACCAGACCTAACAAATGAAGAGGAAATAGGCAGTCTACCTGAAAAAGAATGCAGAATAATGATAGTAAGGATGATCCGAAATCTTGGAAGTAGAATGGAAAAACGCAAGAAACATTTAACAAGGACCTAGAAGAAATAAAGATGAAACAAACAATGATGAGCAACACAATAAATGAAATTAAAAGTACTCTAGATGGGATCAATAGCAGAATAACTGAGGCGGAAGAACGGATAATGACCTGGAAGATAAAATAGGGGAAATAACTACTGCAGAGCAGAATAAAGAAAAAAGAATGAAAAGAACTGAGGACAGTCTCAGAGACCTCTGGGACAACATTAAACACACCAACATTCGAATTATAGGGGTTCCAGAAGAAGAAGAGAAAAAGAAAGGGACGGAGAAAATATTTGAAGAGATTATAGTTGAAAACTTCCCTAATATGGGAAAGGAAATAGTTAATCAAGTCCAGGAAGCACAGAGAGTCCCATACAGGATAAATCCAAGGAGAAATATGCCAAGACACATATTAATCAAACTGTCAAAAATTAAATACAAAGAAAGCATATTAAAAGCAGCAAGGGAAAAACAACAAATAACAGATAAGGGAATCCTCATAAGGTTAACAGCTGATCTCTCAGCAGAAACCCTACAAGCCAGAAGGGAATGGCAGGACATACTGAAAGTGATGAAGGAGAAAAACCTACAACAAAGACTACTCTACCCAGCAAGGATCTCATTCAGATTTGATGGAGAAATTAAAAACTTTACAGACAAGCAAAAGCTGAGAGAGTTCAGCACCACCAAACCAGCTTTACAACAAATGGTAAAGGAACTTCTCTAGACAAGAAACACAAGAGAAGGAGCAGACCTATAATAACGAACCCAAAACAATTTAGAAAATGGGAATAGGAACATATATATCGATAATTACCCTAAATGTAAATGGATTAATTGTTCCCACCAAAAGACACAGATTGGCTGAATGGATACAAAAACAAGACCCTTACATATGCTGCCTACAAGCGACCCACTTCAGACATAGAGACACATACAGACTGAAAGTAAGGGGATGGAAAAATTATTCCATGCAAATGGAAACCAAAAAAAACTGGAGTAGCAATTCTCGTATCAGACAAAATAGACTTTAAAATAAAGACTATTAGAAGAGACAAAGAAGGACACTATATAATGATGAAGGGATCGATCCAAGAAGAAGATATAACAATTTTAAATATTTATGCACCCAACATAGGAGCACCTTAATACATAAGGCAAATACTAACAGCCATAAAAGGGGAAATCGACAGTAACACATTCATAGTAGGGGACTTTAACACCCCACTTTCACCCATGGACAGATCATCCAAAATGAAAATAAATAAGGAAACACAAGCTTTAAATGATACATTAAACAAGATGGACTTAATTGATATTTATAGGACACTCCATCCAAAAACAACAGAATACACATTTTTCTCAAGTGCTCATGGAACAATCTCCAGGTTAGATCATATCATATATAATACACATTTTTCTCAAGTGCTCATGGAACAATCTCCAGGTTAGATCATATCTCCAGGTTAGATCATATCTTGGGTCACAAAACAAACCTTGGTAAATTTAAGAAAATTGAAATTGTATCAAGTATCTTTTCCAACCACAATGCCACGAGACTAGATATCAATTACAGGAAAAGATCTGTAAAAAATACAAACACATGGAGGCTAAACAATACACTAGTTAATAATGAAATGATCACTGAAGAAATCAAAGAGGAAATCAAAAAATACCTAGAAACAAATGACAATGGAGACACAACGACCCGAAACCTATGGGATGCAGCAAAAGCAGTTCTAAGGGGGAAGTTTATAGCAATACAAGCCCAACTTAAGAAGCAGGAAACATCTCGAATAAACAGCCTAACCTTGTACCTCAAGCAATTTGAGAAAGAAGAACAAAAAATCCCCCAAGCTAATAGAAGGAAAGAAATCATAAAAATCAGATCAGAAATAAATGAAAAAGAAATGAAGGAAACAATAGCAAAGATCAATAAAACTAAAAGCTGGTACTTTGAGAAGATAAACAAAACAGATAAACCACTAGCCAGACTTATCAAGAAAAAAAGGGAGAAGACTCAAATCAATAGAATTAGAAATGAAAAAGGAGAAGTAACAACTGACAATGCAGAAATAAAAACGATCATGAGAGATTACTACAAGCAACTCTATGCCAATAAAATGGACAATCTGGAAGTAATGGACAAATTCTTAGAAATGCACAACCTGCCAAGACTGAATCAGAAAGAAATAGAAAATATGAACAGACCAATCACAAGCACTGAAATTGAAACTGTGATTAAAAGTCTTCCAACAAACAAAAGCCCACGACCAGATGGTTTCACAGGCAAATTCTATCAAACATTTAGTGAAGAACTAACACCTATCCTTCTCAAACTCTTCCAAAATATAGCAGAGGGAGGAACACTCCAAAATTCCTTCTACAAGGCCACAATCACCTTGATACCAAAACCAGACAAGGATGTCACAAAGAAAGAAAACTACAGGTCAATATCACTGATGAACAGAGATGCAAAAATCCTCAGCAAAATACTAGCAAACAGAATTCAACAGCACATTAAAAGGATCAAACTCCATGATCAAGTGGGGTTTATTCCAGGAATGCAAGGATTCTTCAATATACACAAATCTATCAATGTGATAAACCATATTAACAAAATGAAGGAGAAAAACCATATGATCATCTCAACAGATGCAGAGAAAGCTTTTGACAAAATTCAACACTCATTTATGATAAAAAACCCTGCAGAAAGTAGGCATAGAGGGAACTGTCCTCAACATAATAAAGGCCATATATGACAAGCCCACAGCCAACATCATCCTCAGTGGTGAAAAACTGAAACCATTTCCACTAAGATCAGGAGCAAGACAAGGTTGCCCACTCTCATCACTGTTATTCAATGTAGTTTTGGAAGTTTTAGCCACAGCAATCAGAGAAGAAAAGGAAATAAAAGGAATCCAAATCAGAAAAGAAGAAGTAAAGCTGTCACTGTTTGCAGATGACATGATACTATACATAGAGAATCCTAAAGATGCTAGCAGAAAACTACTAGAGCTAATCAATGAATTTGGTAAAGTAGCAGGATACAAAATTAATGCACAGAAATCTCTGGCATTCCTATACACTAATGATGAAAAATCTGAAATGGAAATCAAGAAAACACTCCCATTTACCACTGCAACAAAAAGAATAAAATATCTAGGAATAAACCTACCTAAGGAGACAAAAGACCTGGATGCAGAAAATTATAAGACACTGATGAAAGAAATTAAAGAAGATACAAATAGATGGAGAGATATACCATGTTCTTGGATAGGAAGAATCAACATTGTGAAAATGACTCTACTACCCAAAGCAATCTACAGATTGAATGCAATCCCTACCAAACTACCACTGGCATTTTTCACAGAACTAGAACAAAAAATTTCGCAATTTGTATGGAAACACAAAAGACCCTGAATATCCAAAGCAATCTTGAGAACGAAAAAAGGAGCTGGAGGAATCAGGCTCCCTGACTTCAGACTATACTACAATGCTACAGTAATCAAGACAGTATGGTACTGGCACAAAAACAGAAAGATAGATCAATGGAACAGGATAGAAAGCCCAGAGATATACCTACGCACATATGGTCACCTTATCTTTGATAAAGTTGGCAGGAATGTACAGTGGAGAAAGGACAGCCTCTTCAATAAGTGGTGCTGGGAAAACTGGACAGGTACATGTAAAAGTATGAGATTAGATCACTCCCTAACACCATACACAGAAATAAGCTCAAAATGGATTAAAGACCTAAGTGTAAGGCCAGAAACTATCAAACTCCTAGAGGAAAACATAGGCAGAAGACTCTATGACATAAATCACAGAAAGATCCATTCTGACCCACCTCCTAGAGTAATGGAAATAAAAACAAAAATAAAGAAATGGGACCTAATGAAACTTCAAAGCTTTTGCACAGCAAAGGAAACCATAAGCAAGACCAAAAGACAACCCTCAGAATGGGAGAAAATATTTGCAAATGAAGCAACTGACAAAGGATTAATCTCCAGAATTTATAAGCAGCTCATGCAGCTCAATAACAAAAAAACAACCCAATCCAAAAATGGGCAGAAGACCTAAATAGACATTTCTCCAAATAGGATATACAGACTGCCAAGAAACACATGAAAGAATGCTCAACATCATTAATCATTAGAGAAATGCAACTCAAAACTACAATGAGATATCATCTCACACCAGTCAGAATGGCCATCATCAAAAAATCTAGAAACAATAAATGCTGGAGAGGGTGTGGAGAAAAGGGAACACTCTTGCACTGCTGGTGGGAATGTGAATTGGTTCAGCCACTATGGAGAACAGTATGGAGGTTCCTTAAAAAACTACAAATAGAACTACCATATGACCCAGCAATCCCACTAATGGGCATATACCATGAGAAAACCAAAATCTAAAAAGAGTCATGTACCAAAATATTCATTGCAGCTCTATTTACAATAGCCCAGACATGGAAACAACCTAAGTGCCCATCATCGGATGAATGGATAAAGAAGATGTGGCACATATATACGATGGAATATATCTCAGCCATAAAAAGAAATGAAATTGAGCTATTTGTAATGAGGTGGATAGACCTAGAGTCTATCATACAGAGTGAAGTAAGTCAGAAAGAAAAAGACAAATACCGTATGCTAACACATATATATGGAATTTAAGAAGAAAAAAAATGTCATGAAGAACCCACGGGTAAGACAGGAATAAAGACACAGACCTACTGGAGAACGGACTTGAGGATATGGGGAGGGGGAAGGGTGAGCTGTGACAGGGCGAGAGAGAGTCATGGACATATATACACTAATAAACGTAAGGTAGATAGCTAGTGGGAAGCAGCCGCATGGCACAGGGATATCGGCTCGGTGCTTTGTGACTGCCTGGAGGGGTGGGATAGGGAGGGTGGGAGGGAGGGAGATGCAAGAGGGAAGAGATATGGGAACATATGTATATGTATAACTGAATCACTTTGTTATAAAGCAGAAACTAACACCCCATTTTAAAGCAATTATACCCCCAATAAAGATGTTAAAAAAAAATCTGTCTTGGGCTTCCCTGGTGGCACAGTGATTGAGAGTCCACCTGCTGATGCAAGGGACACGGGTTCATGTCCTGGTCCAGGAACATCCCACATGCCACGGAGCAGCTAGGCCCGTGAGCAATGGCTGCTGAGCCTGCGTGTCCGGAGCCTGTTCTCCACAACGGGAGATTCCACAACAGTGAGAGGCCTGCGTACCTCCCCCCCGCAAAAAAAAATAATAATAATAATAAAAATAAAAAATGTCTCAATTTTCTATCAAGAGGAAATCTTTTCTATACACTGCCAGCCGGATTGCAGAAATGACTGCCTGAAATACCATGAAGGGTTAACTGGTAGCTGAGATATAAAGATTTCCTACTAAGTCTCTGGAAATGAATTTATACACTTAGAAATATCAAACTCTTCTGCTACGGACCCAAGAAAAAATCAATTACAATATTTGACATCTAGCCCGAAGGACATTTCAAATTTATCTTTGAAACACTATGCACTCTTAGATGGAACCATTTATCTCTGATTTTCAAAAATAATAGCTTACAGAAAATGAAAGTCCACTTTTATACAGCAAATGCTAGTCACTGTCCTAAGCATTTTATATTATTATCTCATTTAATCTCTCTATATATAACCTTGTAAGTTATTATTTTCCTCATTTTCCAGATTAGGGGCCTGAAACTCCAAGAGAATAATGAACTCGCTCAAGGTGTCCGAGCTAAAAATGGCTAAAATGTTGGGCTATGAGTTCAGGCATCAACTTTCAAATACTTAAGTTTTAATCAATGTATTATATTAAATTTTATCAGAGACTTTTCTGGAGCAAGTTATCAAGATTTTCTATCTTTTTGCAAAACTGAAGTTCAAGTACCTGGTAATGAATACAAAAGAACACTGTAGCCTTTTTCAATATTTTATGGGAAAGTAAATTAACTCTAGGTTCCAGAATCTGGGTTGTTATGCTTGTAGAAGATGAAAAAGTCATCATGTTTTAATTCACTTATAAACTATTTATTGTTTAACCTAGCACACTAAGATGCCTTTATTCCTTTATAAACAGGATACATTTATTTTAAATACTACATAGTAAATTACTATTGAAGCACAGTGATTAATGAAAATTCCTCTGATATGTTAAATAGAATTTTTCCTATAGAAGTCCAGACACCAGTGAGCTGAGGGAAAAAATAAGCTTACTAATAAGAGGTTTTGCTATAAGAGGTGCCTATCTAAGGATTTAAACCAATTAGCAACTAGAATCCAGACCCTTGATATTTCAGGTGCTTGCAAACACTTTCTTTGATTCTTCTTTTTCATTCTTTTTCTCTGAAGACAAAGTGGTACAGCAATAAATTGAGGTAGAGGGCAAAGTTATGATGATTTAAACTTCAGTTCAAACTTGTTTGGTAATTTTAGGTGAAATGCTTTTATTTAAATTCAACTTTGGACTTTTGACATTTCATTAACTTGTTTTGTTTTCCTTTCCAAGACTCAACAATATAGATATTCCAAAATACATGTAGGTAGATTTGCAGTGCTTTTTCTACTCTAAATGTGCTGAACTCTTATGGTTCTCTTTTTGAACTACATATATTAATATAATTTATTTTCAGTTTGATTTTCCTAGTAACCTATTAACAGATTTCTGGTCTGTTTTATATCTACTGTTTAATCATAATCAAAGTGTTATTTTTTAACTAGGAAAAATGCCATAACTAAAGTTAATTTTAAAAATTTAGAATATCTATGCCAAATAAATGAGTCAAAACTTACGCAAAACTGAGCAGATAATTTGAAAAAAAACTGTATAGTTTGGGATTATATAGAAATTTTACCTTAAGTGGAGTGAAAAGAAGGTAAGTGATATCTTGACTATGAGACAATATTATGTAGTTCTGAACAGCACATTTTTAGATTTATTTTTATGCACTAGGTAATTAAAATCCTTCACCAGTTCTTTTTCCCCTATATCACAAGCTCATTTTATTTTTCAGGCCATTTCCTCAACTTTATGGCAGTTTTTATCTAGCGGTTTATAACACATACCAAAATAATTTAGATCTATTGTAACATTCAATTTCTTCTGACCTATTCTATTCTCCTTATTCTGCTCAGCTATACTATTTGTAACATTTTCATCACGTATCAAAAAATGTATGTAAAGGAGACTGCCCTATAAGTGGCATATTTAGAATAAAGTGGTGAATAAAAATTACATGAAAAATAAGTTCCAAGTATCCAGTGTACATGATAATGAGTAATACATGAACTGGAAACCCATGGAAACTTCACATAAATCCAACTTGTTCTCAAACTTGTTGCCCAAAGGTGATTACTTACCAAGGTACCATGTGGATCACTAGCTCACAAGTACTGATTAGTTATTGCCAAGCCCAAGTTCACGTGCCTGATACACAATGAGGCCATACACTTCCTAAACATCGGAGTTTGGAGCAGAGAAATGTTTATTGCAGAGTCATGCAAGGTGACAGGTGGCTCATGCCCAAAAGCCCCAAACTCCCTGAAGGATTTCAGTAAAGCACTTTTAAAAGGCAGGTGATGGAGTGAGGTTGCAGAATATATGATCAACTTGTGTACAATTCTCTGATTGATTAATGGTAAGGTAAGGTAACAGGGCAGTGTCACAGGGATTAAAATTATCAATCATTTGGCTCCAATGGCTGGGGCTATGGGCTCATGGTCATCAAGTAGTTAACATCTTCCATTTGGTGAGGGTTTTTCTTATCTATAAAACAACTCAGGAAATATTCATCAGATACTGTTATCTAGGTACTTCAGAGAGGAGTTAAAGCAGAGGATATGGGGGAAGGGTCTGTCTCAGAAAGGCCCGATAGGGTCCTGCTCAGATACATGGTCAGTATTAGCACAAATCAATATAAAATTGTATCTGTTATGCTGTCTCACTAGTATAACTCTGATTATGTATTTTTAGTTAATTAATTGACAATATTTTACTACAAAACATTATGTAGTTTATTTTTAACCTATATAAACATAATATGTATGCAAAATTTTGTTATATCACATTTAGCATAAGAATAACTTGTTTAGCAGGACATGAAAATTCAGAAATAAGAAAGTATAGAGTGTATAGCTTTGGAATTCATACAGAATAACAGAAAAAGGGAAAACAGAGTAGATTCTATGAAGCAGATGTAGAGAGGTTCAAACATTGGGGTATTTGTGTTAGAAAAAAAATAGAACAGCAATGAAACTTTGTGCATGAATGTGTTTTGGTTTTAATAGCTGCCTGACCTTACTTATACAGGCATCATCACTATTGGCCTATTGAAACCATATTTTACTAATATAATTAGGTTCACAGCCATGTTTAACTATACCACTAAGTGAAGTTATTCTTTTACTAAGGAAAACAGGAACTCACTCTGCTGTGGCTTTCATGAGTGGCAATGTAATGGCAATTGAGGAAGACTACTTATGAATTACAATCTGCTTTTTACTGCAAGCCAGAAGAGGTAGAATATTCCAAAGAAGGAACAGATTAGAGAGTAAGAACCATAGTCCATTTTTCAGGGCCTCAGCCTGCTTTCTCCACGTATTCTTTCACTCTTGGGTCTTTTGAAAGAATGAATTTCACTAGTTAACTCTTTCTTTTGATATCTGCAAATGAACATAAAGGTATTTTAGTTTTAAAGAAGATATTGCTCTTCAAAAAGTTTTCTCAGACCCTTCCCCTTCTGGGACCCTTATAATTCAAATGTTGGTGTGATTAACGTAGTCCCAGAGGCTTCTGAGATTGTTCTCATTTCTTTTCATTCTTTTTCTTAGTTCTGCTCCTCAGAAGTTTTTTCCACCTTTCTATCTTCCAACTCAATTATTTGTTCTTCTGTCTCAGTTATTCTGCTATTGATCCCTTTGAGTGTATTTTTCATTTCAGTTATTGTGTTTTTCATCACTGTTTGTTTCTTCTTTAGTTCTTCTAGGTTTTTGTTAAACATTTCTTGTATTTTCTCAATCTATGCCTCTATTATATTTCTGAGATTTTGGATCATCATTACTATCATTACTCTGAATACTTTTTCAGGTAGTTTGCCTATTTCCTCTTCATTTATTTGGTTTTGTAGGTTTTACCTTTCTCTTTCATCTGTAGCATGTTTTTTTGTTATCTATTTTTTTTTTTTGGATGACTGGGGCTGTGTTCCTGTCTTGCTGGTTGTTTGGCCTGAGGTATCCAGCACCAGGGTTTGCAGGCAGTTGGGTGGAGCTGGGTCTTGGCACCAAGAGGAGAACCTCTGGGAGACCTCACACTGATTAATATTCCTTGGGACCAAAGCTCTCTGTTAGCCCAGTGGCTTGGACTCACTGCTCCCACCACAGGAGCACAGGACCAACTCCAGGCCTGGGAACAAAGACCACACAAGCCACCAGCTCCCCAGCAGCCCTCCAAGACCTCTAGGTACATCCCTGGACCCTCTGAGTCAGCCCCACCTCTGCATGTATTTCTGCCTCCAGTATCTGTTCCTGGAGCTGGCACAGAGCACAGCTTCCCTTGCAGGCCAGCAGGGGTATAGGCCTCCACATGCAGACCCGCAGGGACTTGCTGCACCACAGGAGGCCTTGGAGGGAGGTGACACTCAACCCACCTGGACCTGGGTAGTGAGAGGAGACCATGTCAGGGGTGGCACTTGGGCTGCATCTTCTCTAACAAGGGAAAGAAAATAGCCACCCAAGTCCAGGAAGTGAAGAGAGACTTGTACAGGACAAACCCAAGAAGGAACACACCAAGACACATATTAATCAAACTAACAAAAGTTAAGTTCAAAGAAAATATAGTAAAAGCAGCAAGGGAAAATCAAAAAATAACATTCAGGGGGATCCCCATAAGGTTATCAGCTGATTTTTCAACAGAAACTCTGCAGGCCAGAAGGGAGTGACAGGACATATATAAAGTAATGAAAGGGACAAACATACAACTAAGATTACTTTCCCCAGCAAGGACCTCATTCAAATTCTATGGAGAAATCAAAAGCTTTACAGGCAAGCAAAAGCTAAAAGAATTCAGAACTACAAAACCAGCTTTACAAAAAAAAACAAAAGGAACTTCTCTAGGCAGGAAACAAAAGAGAAGGAAAAAAACTACAAAAACAAACACAAAACAATTAAGAAAATGGTATAGGAACATACATATTGATAATTACCTTAAATGTAAAAGGATTAAATGTTCAAACCAAAAGACACGGACTGGCTGAATGGATACAATATCAAAACCCATATATGAGGTCTACAAGAGACCCACCTCAGACATAGAGACACATACAGAATGAAAGTTAGGGGATGGAAAAGATATTCCATGCAAATGGAAATCAAAAGAAAGCTGGAGAAGCAATACTTATATAAGATAAAATAAACTTTAAAATAAAGACTGTTATAAGAGAAAGGAAGGACACTACATAATTATCAAGGGATCAATCCAAGAAGACTTAACAATTATAAATATTTATTCACCCAACATAGGAGCACCTCAATACATAAGGCAAATGCAAACAGCCATAAAAGGGGAAATCGGCAGTAACACAATAATAGTGGGGGACATTAACACCCCAATTACACCAATGGACAGATCATTCAGACAGAAAATAAATAAGGAGACACAAGCTTTAAATGACACAATAGATCAGATAGACTTTATTGATATTTATAGGACATTCAATCTGAAAGTGTCAGAATGCACTTTCTTCTCAAGTGCACACAGAATATTCTCCAGGATAGATCACATCTCGGGTCCCAGATCAAGCCTTGGTAAATTTAAGAAAATTAAAATCAGACCAAGCATCGTTTCCAATCACAACACTATGAGATTACAAATCAATTACAGGAAAAAACTGTAATTGATTTCTAAATTCCAAACATATGAAGGCTAAACAATATGCTACTAAATAACCAAAAGATCACTGATGAAATCAAAGAGGAAATCCCAAACACCTAGGGACAAATGACAATGAAAACACAATGATCCAAAACCTTTGGGACACAGCAAAAGCAGTTCTAAGAGGGAGGTTTATAACAATACAATCCTAACTCAAGAAACAAAGAAAATCTCAAATAAACAATCTAAACTTACAACTATAGCAACTAGAGAAAGAAGAACAAACAAAACTCAAAGTTATAGAAGGAAAGAAATCATAAACATCAGAGCAGAAATAAATGAAATAGAAATGAAGAAAACAGTAGCAAAAATCATTGAAACTAAAACCTGGTTCTTTGAGAAGGTAAACAAAATTGATAAACTTTTAGCAAGAAAAGGGAGTGGATTCAAATCAATAAAATTAGAAACAAAAAAGGAGAAATTACAGCTATCACTGCAGAAATGCAAAGGATCAAAACAGACAACTACAAGCAAATATATGCCAATAAAGTGGACAACCTGGAAGAAATGGACAAATTATTTGAAAGGTACAACCTTCCAAGACTGAACTAGGAAGAATAGAAAATACAAACAGACTAATCACAAGTAACAAAATTGAAATTTTTTTTTTTTTTTTTTACGGTACGCAGGCCTCTCACTGTTGTGGTCTCTCCCATTGCGGAGCACAGGCTCCGGACGCGCAGGCTCAGCAGCCACGGCTCACGGGCCCAGCCGCTCCGCGGCATGTGGGATCTTCCCGGACCAGGGCACGAACCCACGTCCCCTGCATCGGCAGGCGGACTCTCAACAACTGTGCCACCAGGGAAGCCCAAAATTGAAATTTTAATTAAAAATCTTCCAAAAAACAAAAGTCCAGGACCATATGGCTTCACAGATAAATTGTATCAAACATTTAGAGAAGAGCTAACTCCCATCCTTCCAAACTCTTTGAAAAATTGCAGAGAACACACCCAAGCTCATTCTTCAAGGTCACCATCACCTTGATACCAAAAGTAGACAAAGATATCACCAAAACAGAAATTACAGACAAATATCACTGATGAACATAGATGCAAAAATCCTCAGCAAGATACTAGCAAACCGAATCCAACAACACATTAAAAGGATCACACACCATGATCAAGTGGGATTTATCCCAGTTATTCAAGGATTATTCAATATATGCAAATAAATCAATATGATACACCATATTATCAAATTGAAGAATAAAAACCATATGATCATCTCAATAGTTACAGAAAAAGCTTTTGACAAAATTCAACACCATTTATGATAAAAACTCTCCAGAAAGTGGGCATAGAGGGAACCTACCTGAACATAATAAAGGTTATATATGACAAACCCACAGCAAACTGAAAATATGTCCTCTAAGATCAGGAGCAGGACAAGGATGTCCATTCTCACCACTACTATTCAGCATAGTTTTGAAAGTCCTAGCCACAAAATGCAGAGAAGAAAAAGAAATAAAAGGAATCCAGATTGGAAAAGAAAAAGGAAAACTATCAATATTTGCAGATGACATGATACTATACATAGAAAATCCTAAAGATGTCTCAAGAAAACTACTAGAACTAATCAATTAATTTGGTAAAGTTGCAGGATACAAAATTTATGCACAGAAATCTCTTGCATTCGTATTCACTAACAATGAAATATCAGTAAGAGAAATTAAGGAAAAAAATTGCATTTACCATAGCAACATAAAGAACAAAATACTTAGGAATAAACCCACCTAAGGAGGTAAAAGACTTGTACTCAGAAAACTATAAAACACTGATGAAAAACTCAAAGATGCCACAAACAGATGGAGAGATATACCATGTTCTAGGAGGGGAAGAATCAGTATTGTGAAAATAACTGTATTATCAAAGCAATCCATAGATCCAGTGTAATCTGTATCAAATTACCAATGTCTCTTTTTCACAGAATTAGAACAAACCATTTTACACTTTGTATGGAAACACAAAAGACCCCTAATAGTGAAAGCAATCTTGAGACAGAAAAACGGAGCTGGAGGAATCAGGCTCCCTGATTTCAGACTACACTACAAAGTTACAGTCATCAAGACAGTATGGTACTGGCACAAAAATAGAAATATACATCAATGGAATGGGATAGAAAGCCCAGAGTTAAACCCACGCATCTATGGTAACCTAATCTATGACAAAGGAAGCAAGAATATACAGTGGAGAAAAGACAGTCTCTTCATAAGTGGTGCTGGGAAAACCGGACAGCTACATGTAAAACAATGAAATTAGAACACTCCCTAACACCATACACAAAAATAAACTCAAGATTGATTAAAGACCTAAATGTAAGACCAAACACTATAGAAATATTAGAGAACAAACTTAGGAAGAACACTCTTTGACATAAATAACAGCAAGATCTTTTTTGAACCACATCCTAGAGTAATGAAAATGAAAACAAGAATAAATAAATGGGACTAATTAAACTTAAAAGCTTTTGCATAGCAAAGGAAACCATAAACCAGACGAATAGATAATTCTCCCTCAAAATGGGAGAAAATATTTGCAAATGAAGCAACTGACAAGGGATTAATCTCCAATATACACAAACAGCTCATGCAACTCAATATCAAAAAAACAAACAGCCCAATCACCAAATAGGTGGAAAGCATAGACCTTTCTTCAAAGAAAGCATACAGATGGCCAAGGAGCACATAAAAAGATGCTCAACATCACTAATTATTAAAGAAATGCAGATCAAAACTGCAGTGAGTTATCATCTCACACTTGTCAGAATGGCCATCATCAAAAAATCTACAAACTATAAATTCTGGAGAGGGTGCGGAAAAAAGGGGACCCTCTTGCACTGTTGGTGGGAATGTAAATTGATACAGCCACTATGGAGAATAGTATGGAGATTCCTTACAAAACTGAAATAGAACTATCATATGACCCAGCAATCCCACTCTTAGGCATATACCCAGAGAAAACCATAATTCGAAAAGAAATATGCACCCCAATGTTTATTGCAGCACTATTTATAATAGCCAAGACATGGAAGGAACCTAAATGTCAATCAACAGATGAATGGATAAAGAAGATGTGGTACATATATACAATGGAATATTACTCAGCCATAAAAAGGAATGAAATTGGGTCATTTGTAGAGATGTGGATGGACCTCTAGTTTGTCATGCAGTGTGAAGTAAGTCAGAAAGAGAAAAATATTGTATATTGACACATATATGTGGAATCTAGAAAAATAGTACAAATGAAACTATTTGCAGGGTGGAAATAGAGAGGCAGATGTAAAGAATGAATGTTTGGTCCCATGGCGGGAAGGGGTGTGGGATGAATTGGGAATTGGGATTGACAAATATATACTATTATGTGTAAAACAGATAGCTAGTGGGAACCTGCTGTATAGCACTGGGAGGTCAGCTCGGTGCTCTGTGGTGACCTAGATGGGGGGATTGGAGGGTGGGGGTGGGAGGGAGGTCCAAGAGGGAAGTGATATATGTATACATATAGCTGATTCACTTTGTTGTACAGCAGAAAATAAGAGAACACTTTAAAGCAATTATCCCTCAATAAAAAAAGAGAAAATAAAAAATAAATAAAATGCAGAAAGAAATAAAAAAAGGTATTACTAATTTCCTTAGGGGAAAAGACAGGCTAAGAAAACACAATGAAGTGAGAAACTTCTGTGTCCATCAGGACAGACTATGTTATGCTCTGACAACTCACAACTCTTTGATCTCAGTAACTGAGGTAAATACCCCTGCAAATCTAAGTGATCATTCGTGCAACTATCCTTATGAGGCAGTTCAGTGAGCCAAGCTGAATGAGGCTCAACCATCTGTACACATATATCAGGAATACACAACTTTCTAGTTCTGTATGAATGAGAAAGAATGAATGGAAAAGTCAAGCACTAGCAATTAAGTATTTCCACCCAGGGGTGATATATGTCAGTTTCACATTTTCTTGGCCAAAGTATTATATAAACATGTTAACCTCAGGGAACAGGGCAGTATAATATTCTTTTGAGTCCAGCATAGAGAAGAACCAGAAGTAATTTCTGCCACAGTTCTAAGTTTGAAAAGCTACTTAATCTATATTTTGAGAATATATTTTAACAAATAATAGGAAGTTACAGTACGAGATTCCACACATGATTATGATATTGTCTGGTGTGAAGAAGAATACACAGAAAGAGCTACAATATTTAACTGGAGCTGGAACTTAAAAGGCATTTATTATTTAAAAAACAATTAAAACCAGTGGTGTACTGTGCACCAGGGTTAAATTGGTAAATATGACAAAGTATGTTCTTACACTTATCTAGCTCATAATCCAGTGAGTGATACATATCTCATATGCCAGGCTACTGAGAATAGACATAGTTTTATTTCATGGCAGCTGCTTTTATAATTTTAAGTTTGGTAAAGCACTCAAACTTTAGATTAGATAGAAAACAAAGTAGAAGGTTATTTTAGCCATTGTGGGATGATCAAAGTGGGTCGAACAGCCAGATGTGGAGAAATAGACCAACAATACCAGTTATTATACTAAAGCGAACAACCTATTACACGTATATATATCCATGTAAATACATACATAGAGCAGGAGACATGACAGTTCTCCTTGTCTAAGAAGGGGCTTAAGATTCAAAAAAATCTATTTTAAGGCTGCCAGATAAAATTAAAGACTCCTTTTGCCATCCTCTTTGAGGAAAGAAGAATGTACCTGGGTGAAGAGTGTTATTTAATATTCTCCTAGGTTGCTTGTGAAGACTTTTTCTAACTGTTATATATATTATACAGTCTTCATCCTCCACATTTTATTGATCAATTTTTCCAATGACAGACATTTTCCCCTATTTTATAGCCTATGAGTGTGTACATAAGCGCATATGCACAAACATACACACACACACACAAAGCTCTGAAAAATATTTTATAAATGTACTCTACTGGCATTAGAGTAGCTGTGGCAGGACTGACAGAATAGCCTAGTGGTTTAAGTGAGAAAGGGGAAAGGCTGATATAAATATAAGATGCATACTCCCTTTGTTTTGGTTTAAGCAAAAAGGAACAAAGAAGAACATTCTAAGAGGCCTCTAGGAGATGGCCTGTGGCAGAAAACCAGTCAGGTCTCTACAGTCTTCTCTTGAGTACAACATGCAATTCAAAAAAGGTTTAGGAGGGCACCTTTCAATCTCTAATCCAAGTGAGGGTTTGAGGATTGGACTCTGGAGGTGGCCTAGCCTCTACTGGTAAATTCCCCCGGTGAGATCTTTTGTTACTCTTGCATGCACTGTTGAGTCAAGGTCCCCTGTAATGTCTAGTCTCAGATCCTTTTTAACAGATGTCTTTCAACTGGTATGAGTTCAGAGACTGACTCTTAATCTGTAGTATAACTGGGGACACCTGAGTGGGATCACTGTTGCTTAGATGCCTCCATGTGGATCTTCTGTGCCTGTCATTTATCAAATGCTTCATCATCTTATTATCTACTTAATTAGTCACTAGCAGAACTCTGGATTTGGCAAAGAAAGTTCCAACCCACTCAAATGTGGTAGGACCCTATGGTAGTCACAGGAAAGGAAAAAAGTAGTGTATCTTGATTGCTTCTCAGGATGGCACATTTTATCCCTTTGGCCCAGATATTTAGCAAACCCAGTGCCAGAGCTTACCTGGCTGGTAATAGCTAAACATGAAGGTCACACCCCCCATTATGTCATTCTACATTCTATGGAACATGCAGTTGTGCTGAAGTTAGTGTTAATATGGGATGTAGATACTGCCTATTGACATGGAGAATTATTTAGGGTAATATAAATATTAGTGGAGTCATTGCAAGCAGAGAAAACAGCTATTCTGATGCCTTCTAAATTAGGAAAACCATAATGTTAGATCAGGCAGAAAGTATTATGGGACTAAATAAATGAGATTTCAGAAGATAGTGTTATTTTATGAATTTGGAAGGAAGTCAAGGATCAGAATAATGGGAAAGGTACAACAGAAATCCCTTAATTTGAACAGCCTGTCTTAGTGGGTAAGAAGTTTAAATGCTTCTTTCTAGGTTAAGTGGATATTCAAAGATGTAAAAGAAAATTTATTTATTTTATTTTACTTTATATTACTTTTGTTAAACAACTCCCTCTATGTAGATTGGTCATGGTACCTCACAGTGGAACTAGAATGGATTAAATAACATTGTGTCACACTTGTAATCATTAGTACAAACTTTGACAACGATAGTTGTTGCCCTGTCAACAAGGGAATGGAATGAAGTAATTGATTTGTTAAGTTTATTTCCTTTATTCCACTGGTAGAAGTTAACTGGCTTTAAAATATCCACATGAGAATATCTTTGTTATATAGGTCCTCACAGTTACAATGAGGCTGTGTAATAGAGGATTTGGAAAAGTGGGTAGAAGTTATAAAGTCCTTATGGAAGGTGGAGGGTCTATATGATCAATTAATTGTGGTACTTGTACACAACAATCTCTCAAATAAAATGACATTTTCCATTCCAAAGAGTGCCCAAGGACATCGATCTCTGATCGACAGCAATCGTAAAAGCACATAGACATCAACAAATAAAAATAGAAAGCTCTCCAATTCAATAATGACATCCACTGGAGTAAATTGTTCAGCAAGTCATTTTAAGAGACATGAATAAATATACTGTATTTTGTTCCCAGGAAAAATTTTCATGGAATCCACATAGTTTGTTTCACCAATGCATCTGAGGGGATAGTGTACATGCAGTACAATATACACATTCCACAAAATTCCAAAATTTCCCTTACTCTATAATGGTTCAGGCATATTCTCTCATACTCAAACTTTACCAATACGATGTGGTAGGAGGAAGTACGTGCAGTCTGTTTGTATGTATGTGTGTGTCGTTGTTAGTTGTCTGGTGGTAATATCAAGGTGAATATTCGATGAAATACTTGTTATATTCCTAAGCGTTTGGAATGTGTAATTAAAGTAAGAAATATTAATTTGGTCACTCTTTTTCATTAAAGACTCAATAAAAAGTTAAGGGATAAGAGTCCTAAATGCCCTGGCACTATGAAATTGAGATGGCCTTTTATCTTGATATGCCAAGACAGTGTAGATCATGCAGAGACGGTTAGGGTTAGGAAATATGGCCTAGTGGCGAAGAGGAAGAAATTATTACACAAATGCTTTTAATACTCATGGTAAACTTGTTGAAGGGATAGAGTAATGCTCTTGCAAAATCCAAAAGTTATGTCCCCAAATGGCCAGTTATGTCTAGTTAAATGGAGCTTGCCAGTCATACAGACCCGGAGCCTGAGATAGTTGCTACAGACCACATACATCATTATCCTGATATAGTGACACCTTCTTTCCTTGGCTAAAGATCCTTAAGAAATGTTATGATCAGTTAATCAATTATTAATGAGAAAGGGCTTATTGAACTCTTGAATAGGACGAGACATATACTTGTAATTTCATAAACCATATGGGTAGTAAAACATGTTCAAGTACCAGCAGGCTAAAGAGTAAACTGCATAGAGTTTTTATTCTTTCTAACTTTTGTGTTAGGGTTTTTGGTACAGTGAGTTTTGCTGAAAGTACTGTCACCTGTCAATTAAATTGGCCCTGTGTTTTTCACTGTGGAAGTAAAAGATGTCTCACCAGATTTATGAGAAAGTGTCCCTACAGGTTATCAAAACTCCACACTTACCATAATACAAACAAAAATAGACCCAGTAATACAATAAGAAACAGAATGTGGAAAGGTAAAATTGCTGCTTTTGTATTTATATTCCCTCCCAACTTCTGTCTCCTATTACCAGTTAAAACAGAAAAAGAATGATCTACATGGATTCCTTTATCTATTAATTTTCTGTTTTGTTCTTTCTATTTGAAAGAAGGAAAATGTATCTATGACCAAAAATTGAGTTTTAATTTGAACTACTTGTTGATAATTACATAATAAATTAAGGTGGTACTAACCTTAATTGAATCCAAATCATTGCTCTCATCATCCTCAAACATGAATCAGGCTTTGTAATTTGCTCTCACTCATTGCCATGGCTCTTTCTCAAAACCAACGTCCTTCATTCTTCATATTTTGGATTTGCTTTCTTATTCTTTTTAAAATTTTGACTTGAGAATTTACATATTTTCAACATTTATTTATCTGTCCTTTAAAACTGTTTATTGAAGGGTAATATAAATACTGAGTAGTGCACATAAGAGTATAGCTCGCATAATTTTAACAAACTGACTACTTTGTGAAACTAGCAACCTAGATCAAAATTCAAAACCTCTTAAAAGCTGTCCTGTATTCCCTTTAGGTTCCTATCCTCTTTCAAAGCAACGTTCTCTATGGTATTCTATAGCATTTCTTCCAAATAGTGTATATTCTTTTGTCTTGCTTCTTTTACTTGCCATAATGCTTTATGAGATCTATTCATATTGCAAGTAGTCCAGATTATTCTTATTTTTGAAAAGAATTACATTATATGGATATGCTACAATTTAATTTGCATAATTTAATTTATTTATATTTACAATTTAATTTATTTTGGGGCATCTGGTAAAGTTCTAGGTCAATTAAAATAGTACTGTCATGAACATTCTAGTGCATATTATATGGTTAATATATATCATAAATATTTCTGTTAAGCATGTAAATGTTAGGTCAAATGATATTCAACTGTTTAACTTTAAAAGATACCACCAAGGTATAAAAATTTCCAAAGTGGTTGTATCCATTTACTTTGCCATCAGCAGTATATGAATATTTATTCATTCACATCCTTACAGATGTTTGTTATTCTCTTATTGTCTGTCTTTTTAACTTTTGCCATTCTAGTGGCTGTATAGTAGACACATTTTACTTTTGAACTGTATTTTAAACTACAAATTTTCTTACAATGGCTAGTTTAGTTTTGGCTTATATATTTTGGCATAAGAAAATTCCATAAGAATTAAGTAGTATTTTGCAAATTTCCTTATTTTCTTTTAAACTCAGCATTCACTTTGTAGTTTGTTAACATAGAGATATGAGGATTTTACATCATCTCATTGATTTTTAACTTTATTGCATTATGGTTAGAAGCCACGGTCTTATGATGTTTCTTTTGAATATGAGGTTTTCTTTTCTCTAGTCCATGGTTTATTTTTAATATATGCAGTTTGTTCTCTATTTGCAATGCATAAGATTCTATAAATACATCTATTAGTCAAAATTATTTGTGGAAGCCTAGACAATTCCATTCACAACAAAGAATACCAATTATCAGAGGGTGAACCTCAAGAGAATTAGTGGATGTTAGCAGTAAAAGGGACAATATAGACACTTATGGCTTTGATTTTTTTTTTCTAAAATTCTTCTTTACCTCTTCAAATTTATGGGAAGTACTGAATCTGGTATTAGTGTTCATTCCAGAATTGATAATCTGCTGCAATAGGCCTGACCCACAAACCAGTCCCATTTGATGCATATCTTGTAGCCTTATTCTCTTGAGTTCAATAGCCATCTCCATAAGTATGAAGTAATTTGGACCTCAAGATACAATTAAATGGTAAATTTATTTGTAACATATCCTGCTTCAGCTTGGAAGATTTTTCATGAGCTCATTGCTCTTGTTTTTAATTAATGTAATCTCAAGTAAATATAGTTTTATATTACACCTGTGAAATGTATTCCTCCAAGCTACCATTCCCTACTTACATATGAATTTATTTAAAGTTGATAATGCTTATGATGTAGTTATAACTGCATTGTAAACATTACAGTTGGGACTTTTTCTTACTGTTAATCTTCCCCTCATACTAAGCATGTACCTTTATCCCTGGGTAAGATCACCATTCTGTTCTTGACTCTCCTTATCTGTTTCTTTTGGATTTATTTTGGCAGTTAAGATGTGATCCTCATGTGAAAGATTATAGAAAAGCAACAGAAATGTGAGAATCTCCCCAATTTTCAATGAATTATCCTCTGAGATTGTATTCTTGAACTGATTGCCAGTTAAGGCTGTTTTTCACTGAGATGCCTGCATCATACCTAACATATATGTTCTCAAACAACAGCATAAACACAGACATGTTCAAATGTATGTGAGAAGAAGAAACTAGAACCCAGGACAGTAGCTCCTATGGTAAAAAATTTATTATTCAGGAAATATGACTGACACATCACATGCCTGATATTGGTCATTTTTCAATGAGTTTTGATTCACAGACTATTAAATAAATAAAACTTTGGAGGTTATTGCACTCTCACAAAGTAAATAAACACAAGCAAAAATAAAAACAAACTCATCCAAATACTCCTATATTTTATAATTTGGATTGTGCTTGTATAGTTACTACAAAATTCTCACAGAATAAATATGAATTTGGAACTCATGTGGCGAATTGATAAAATATTGGAAACTATGACCATGGAACTGTGCACCTAATCTAAAACTAAATATTTTACCACAATTATGGAATTTACAATATGATAACGAACAACAGACATTTAACAAACATTAATTTGCAAAAAATGAAAATTATATATGGACATTTTATAATTTGTGTTTTTTTGAACTTTATAAAAATGTTTTCTAATAAGCATTTCCCAATTCATAAGTATGAAATGAACAAGAAAAGAGATACTAGATATACAATATAACAACATTGGAAGCGAAAGTAGCACATGACAATGCAAAAGAGGTTAGAATTACAGAAAACCTCATTTTCTATATACACCACTAAAATTATATATCAAAAGATTTATATGCACCATTTATTAAAAACTTAAAAAAACTTATACCAAACACAGGATATTAGATAGCTTTTTCTCCCTGATACGACTCAGGATATTTAACTTACCTCATTTATTTTCTAAAAGCAAGATGAGCTTAAAAACCTTTTACTATAACAATTTTAGCAATAGATTTTTTCCATCTTTTCTCTATGGCACAGCATTGAAAATCCAAATAATAAATATACACAGAATTGCATATTCTGTCATGTCTTTTGTTGAATCTATTAATTCACGTATTTGTTTGTTTTTCAATTTACCCAAGAATTTCAGTTATTTTAGCCTCTGGGAAATATCCTCACATTATAAAACCCACATACAATTTAGAATGATTGACAGGTTCCAATGAGGAGAGATCACAACTGGACCAGCAGGGGGCATATGTCAACAATGATGCACAAATATATTCCAGAATAGAATATAGAATGCTTTTATGTATCCTCCTATATTTTTCACGGGTGCCTAATTTTCTTGAATCTGAGAAAATAGTTCATAAGCTGAAAGAGTAAACAATGTAATAAATCTAAAGAGGGTAAAATCCATTGAATGAAAAGGCAGAGTTGACGATATGAAGATGTGCTACATTGAAAGTGAATTAAACAACAAAAGATTTTTTTCAATAGGTCTTGAAATATAGCATGATCAATAATAGCAGAGTTTGTACCACTAAGACATAATGGAAGGAATTAAATAATAGCCTACGATATCAATATAGATATAAGCTTATAAGCAATATAAGCTTTATTTCTGAAGTTATCATGTAGGAAGTTGCAGATAAAATGTCAGAAGTGAAAACAAATCTTCATAGAAGCCATATGAATATTTTCTTTAAAATAAGCACATGCAGATTAAGGTAAGTAATGATGGACACAGTGAGAACTTCTTTATTACAAAATATGTTAATAAATGTCAATCATACTTCTAAGAAAAGTTATGAATGTAGAATGGTTATGAGCTAATAAAGTAAAAGCATAGTTCCTTAATATTTCATATCATCACTGATTTAATTACAGGTAGAGCTGAATGGAAGATTAATAGGATACTGAAAATGTCTATGTCACAATTTGTCCTCATTTAGAGATCTTGTCTCTCTTTCAATTGTCTTTAAAATTTCGTTATGAATACCTTTTGCTCTTTTATGTGAACCCCAAATATTTTCTAACTTGCCAATTTCGGCAGGCTAAGGATGGCTTAGCACAAAAGGATGGTTTAGCACATAAGGATCCTTGCACGTAAGGATGGCTTCAAGGTGTGTGGGCTATGCAGTTGTTCAGGGCTTGCACATGGTAGGGTCTCACACTTGGTTTAATGTTCTACTGCTACTGACTTGAAATTCTTAATAATTTTTTAACAGGAGTCCCACTTCTTATTTTTCACTGGGCGCTGTAAATTATGTAGCTAGTCCTGCATGCCTCCCTTTCAGTTGAAAATCTCTTTTACTCTTTCTTCCTACTTCTCCACAGAGGCACATTTCAGAGAAATTCTATTCCAGTAAAACTATCTTTAAGGTGGCTCGCTATCACTTTCTTTTATTTCCTCTGTGTGGAAAATTTCTGAAGGATATTCTAAATTGTCTACAGATGTGACATCATGTGATTATTACTGTTGCCTAGGGATTCCTCTATTGTTTTTTTCAAGCATTTCATTGCTATATATTAAGTTAGAGAACTCAACGTAACATAGATATGTGAGGAAATGATGGACATAATGGTTTTAGAATCATTATAGGGCATTCATTGGGAGATAACTAGGAGGCATTTGGTGAAATAGTCTGCAGTTTAGGAGACTGATTTAAGATGGGAGTCATCAGCATTAAAGTTTTTCAGGAAGCCATGGCTGTGATGTCAGCTCTAAGGATGAGTGTACAAAGTAAGAAGTTTAAAGCCAGAACCCTTGGAAATGCTGACTTACAGGGTTGCAATAAGAAGTCCATACTAGACAAATATAGCATATCTGTAGAAAGAAAAAAAAAAAGTTGAGAGAACACAGTAACAAAATATAGAAGATTGCAACTCCTTTATTGTCTTATAATATTTATTATTATATTTATAATATTTATTTTTATATTATATTTATTATTTATAATATTTATTATTAATATTGTCTTATTAATATAAGACCACTGCTCCTTTGTGTGTCTCATATTAATGTCAAATTGGATTGTTCTCCACTTTTTGAAAGAAGTTTATCCTGTTTTCCAAAAATTTCCCACTTTTCTTGTCAAAATATTTCTATATTAAAGATCATGTTCAAATATCACTATGTGCTCTAGTCTCTGATTTTTAGACAGGGTTGTTATTCTGCTAATATCCCTAGAACTGTCTTTCTATGTCTCTTTTATCTCTTAGTTTGCATTGTCATAGGAATTTTCTTTGCTGTTTTCACTTTTTCTAATGCCTTATAGATGGTTTTATGAATAATACTTGCCTAAATATCCTAGAATGGTTTTCAGAAAGTAATGTAGTCCAGTGTACATATGCATATGTTTATGAATATATATTAAATAAAAAAATAGATTGTTAGAATTGAGCTTAGCCTACCTACATGAGCAAAAGAGCTGGTGGCCTTGGCCCAGAGCCTGTGAGTGCCTCCAGGCACTCTAGTCCAAGGCCTGCAGACGCCAGTCCCATGCATGGATGTGACCACTGGAGCAGGCACATTGGAGTTCTTGACCCTTGCAGAGTGCTAGTGCCAGATAGAGATGCACCTCTTTCTCTCTCACACTTAGGTCCAGATTTTCAGACACCAGACCCAGAGCAATCTTGCCTATTACCAACTCCCCTGCACTCTGAAATATACTTCAAAATCTTCTAGGATCTCCAGAGCAAAGCTGTCTTTGAATAGGATTTTAACTTCATTGGACCATAGAGCAGAATGCACCAAAGAGCAATATTTCAAAAGAGCAGATTGCAAGATGGATTCAACAGCAGGTCCAGGGGCATACATTAGTGATACAAGTTAGTGTTAATCTCTGTCCAACCTATCATTATCCAAACTATCCCTTGTGGACATGATAAAACCATCATGTTAGTACCTGTATCTGGGACACAGAATATTTGTAGCAGATACAGTTGGTTCCATTGAGATAGATCCAGATCTGGGAGTAAAAGAAAGGACAGACTTTGCAAGGGCCAGATGCATCATATCATCATCCAGCAGCCACAGACAACTGTCACTACCAGTCAGACACAAACACAGCAGCAGATCACTCTCTAGGGGCAGCAAGTAGCACAGACTGTTGAAGGACAGACCATCTTCTATCAGCCATTTAAGGAAGATGGCATCACTCACTGGAAAGGCATGATCCAGCAGCAAGTTTGATAGGGGCACAGACTGTTCAGACAGGAGCCAAAACCAACACAACCAACAAAGGTCTATCATAATTCTACCAGTGGCAGGTTATGTGATCAATTCAGGAGGGACGGTCATGGTGGTGTTTGGAGCTGGCTCTGTGCGTGCTATCTAAGGTATCCCTTTACTGGGACAGAGATATTTGAAGAAGAGCCTCTATGTGAATGCCAAACAGTATCATCATCTTTGTAAGAGGAGGCAAGTTTGGGATAAACTAGAGGCAGAAAGGAAATTCCAAAGGAAAGAAGGAAATACCTGTGTAAGTCATGCCGTAGCAGAGAAATGCGATGAAAGTAGGGAATTTTTCTCTGCAAAAGAAAATGATAGTCCTTCATATGCAGGAGACACACCAAATAAATGAAAGAAAGAAAGAAGGAAGGAAGCAATTACACAGCACAGGTCATCTGAGGATTTTTCTGCCAGGCCATGTGATGGAGATGATCAAGATCATATTCCTTGCCACTGTTTCTCACTGTTCCTGGAAATTAATCAACTCTTTGGAAGGGATAAAATTCCCTTCAGAATTTAGATAATCACAAATGAATGTATTCTGCCCTTTTGTACAGGGCAAATCTCACTTAGTTGTTTTTTCTTTTTTATGTCTTTATTGGAGTATAATTGCTTTACAATGGGGTGTTAGTTTCTGCTTTATAACAAAGTGATTCAGTTATACATATGCATATGTTCCCATATCTCTTCCCTCTTATGTCTCCCTCCCTCCCACCCTTCCTATCCCACCCCTCCAGGCGGTCACAAACACCAAGCGGATCTCCCTGTGCTATGCGGCTGCTTCCCACTAGCTATCTACCTTACATTTGGTAGTGTATATATGTCCATGCCTCTCTCTCGCTTTGTCACAGCTTACCCTTCCCCCTCCCCATATCCCCAAGTCCGTTCTCCAGTAGGCCTGTGTCTTTATTCCTGTCTTACCCCTAGGTTCT
Source organism: Lagenorhynchus albirostris (assembly GCF_949774975.1). Lineage (NCBI taxonomy): Eukaryota > Metazoa > Chordata > Mammalia > Artiodactyla > Delphinidae > Lagenorhynchus > Lagenorhynchus albirostris. The sequence continues at coordinate 41,615,375 of NC_083112.1, read as the reverse complement.
TCATGACATTTTTTTTTCTTAAATTCCATATATATGTGTTAGCATACAGTATTTGTCTTTCTCTTTCTGACTTACTTCACTCTGTATGACAGACTCTAGGTCTATCCACCTCCCACTTAGTTTTTAATAAGAGGCTCAGTATTATAGTTTCAGCAACATCCTGCAAATTGAAATTGCAAGCCTTTGTTTCATCCCTTTACTCCAGGCCTTTTGCAGACAGTGGATAACATTGACACTTCATAGATTAGGATGAATCAAGTGACATATGACAGCCCAGTAGTAACATAGAAACACTGATGTTAACTGGTGAAACTGACTGTCCAACTCAGAAGATGAGAGCAAATTTAATCTAAACTGCAATCAGAGAAGTCAGGGCTTTCCCACGGGAATTTGGTTAGACAACATCCATCTCTCTGGTTGGCTAGTTCATTATGACTAACTGTATGGACATTTTTTATTTATTTGTTTCAAGCATCTAATAAAACCTACTTTTCTGTGAAATACACTTTGAGGAATACTGAATTAAGTTTTAATTTCTTTTTTTATGGAATAAAACATATGAAGCTGATGTGTTCATATACATGGGAAATAAATGACACATTTATTTATTTATTTTTAACATCTTTATTGGGGTATAATTGCTTTACAATGGTGTGTTAGTTTCTGTTCTATAACAAAGTGAATCAGTTATACATATACATATGTTCCCATATCTTTTCCCTCTTGCGTCTCCCTCCCTCCCACCCTCCCTACCCCACCCCTCCAGGCAGTCACAAAACACCGAGCTGATATCTCTGAATGACACATTTATTAATACAGAAATGTTTTGATAGCAAATAGAGATATTTGATATGATTTTTATATTATTAGTGTTTTTGACATATGAATAATATATATTTGTAATATTGTGGCTACTTGTGATGGCAGTTCTCTATTTGTATTTCTGAAATCATAACTTTCAATATACTAAGAATGTACACTTTTTCTTTTTTCTCTGTCTTCCTAATTCTTAATATTCATGTTTTAGAATCTCATTAAGAGTTCTTATTTTTTGATCCAATTCTCTCTCCCACACTACTGGATCATTCTCTCTTACTTCTGTCCATGTTAACCCAAGATAAGGATACACTGAGGACAATCTCACTGTAGATATTTGCAATGGAACATCATTCCAGTTGATATTAAATAAATCTCCCCTCCACCTGAGAATTTCATTCACTTCCTTCCTATTTTCTTCATCAAGGCCTTTCCTGGACAGTCTTAATCCAAAATAAGTGACCATCCTGTCACTTGCCTTTCCCTATCTCTTAAGATCTACTTATGGTTTAGGCAATGCTATGAAAGTGTTCCTAAATATATTTACCTATGCACATTCATGGAGCTATGGAATTTTGTCATAAAGGATGAGTCTTTAAGCCTGAGTTAAAGCGTGAATTTCTAAACAATGTTATAAATACATCAAAACAAAATTTTGATGTAGTCCACTGGTCTATTTTTGCTTTGGTTCCATATGCTTTTGGTGTCATCTACAAGAAATCATTGTGAAGACCCAAGTTAGGAAGGTTTTCCCTATGTTTTATTCTGGAGTTTTACAGTTTCAGGTTTTACATTTAAGTCTTTAATCCATTTTGTATACTTGTGTATTTTTGTGTATGGTATAAAATATGTATGCAAATTTATTCTTTTGCATTTGAGTATTCAGTTTTCTCAACAACATTTGTGGAAGAGACTATCTTTTTCTCATTGTGTATTCTTGGCACCTTTATTAAAATTGACCATATATGTGTGAATTTATTTCTGAGCTCTCTATTCTGTTCTATTGATTTATGTCTGTCTTTATGACAGTACCATACTGTTTTAATGACTGTAGCTTTGTAATATATTTTGAAATTAGTAAGTGTGATGTCTTCAGTTTTATTCTGTTTTCTAAAAATTGTTTTGGCCATTCAGAGTCTGTTTTAGTTTTATATTATTAAAACTGTATTTTCTAATTCTGTAAAAATTGCCAGGACTTCCCTGGTGGTGTGGTGGTTAAGAATCAGCCTGCCAATGCAGGAGACATGGGTTTGATCCCTGGTCTGTGAAGATCCCACATGTTGTGGAGCAACTAAGCCTGTGCATCACAACTACTGAGCCTGCACTCTAGAGCCCACGAGCCACAACTACCAAGCCTGCACTCCACAATCACTGAAGCCCACATGTCCTAGAGCCTACATACTGCAATTACTGAGCCCACACACGAAAACTACTGAAGCCCATGTGCTCTAGTTTCCATGTACCACAACTAATGAGCCTGAGTGCTGCAACTACTGAAGCCCATGAGCTTAGAGCCTGTGCTCTGCAACAAGAGAAGCCACCACAGTGAGAAACCCATGCACCATGATGAAGAGTAGGCCCCGCTCACCAAAACTAGAGAAAGCCTATGCACAACAATGAAGACCCAATGCAGCCAAAAAAAAAAAAAAAGTGCCATTGAATGGGAAAAAAAAAATATTAGCAAGCCATATATCTGAGAAGAGGTTAATATCCAAAATATAAATAGAATTCTTACAACTTATAGGGAAAAAAACTATTAAAAATGGGCAAATAACTTGAATAGGCTTTCTCCACAGAAGACATACATTGGCCAATAGGTACATGAAAAGATTCTCAACATTACTAGTAATCAGGGAAATGAAAAAAAAAAAAAAGTACCACCTTACACATGCTAGGATGGCTAGTATTAAAAGATAAGAGATAACAAGTATTGGCAAGGTTCTAGAGGAAAGGGAAGCTTGTACACTTTTGGTGGGAATGTAAACTGGTTTAGCCACTATGGAAAACAACATGGGAGTTCCTCAAATATTAAAAATATAACTACCTTATCTAGTATTTCCACTTTGGAATATATTTATCCAAAGGAAATAAAATCAGCATCTGAACTGATTCTTATAGATAAGAATTATCTATACTCTCATGTTTATTACAACATTATTTACAATAGCCAAGATATGGAAATAATTTAAATGTCTATAGACAGATGAATGAATAAAGAATATGTGGTTTATACAGGCAATGGAATATTATTTAGCTTGAAAAAAAATGAACTCTTGCCATATGTGGTAAAATGGATAAACACGAGGAAATTATGTTTAGTGAAATAAGCTAGTAACAGAAGGACAATTACTGCATGATTCCACTCACTCATGTGGTTTAGAATATAGTTATACACATAAAAGCAGAGAATAGAATACTGAAGGCAGGGGAATGAAGAGTTGCTATTCAATGGGAGTAAAGTTTCACTTATGAAAATGATTAAAGTCTAGAAATCACCTGTAAAATAAATAAATAAATAAACAAACAAACAAACAAATAAAACAGTACCCAATAATAATAACAAATTATTGTTGCCTCATTTGTGAACTAGTAGATAAAGAGAGAGGAAAATGTGCTCTATCTCCGACTTTTAAGACCAATGTCAAATGTTGGGAATTTTGGATGTGGTTCAATGAACCCCAGAAGTCACATAAATCTTACCAGTGCAGTAAATAACTTATTCTCCCAGTAAATAACCACAAAGAGGAAATACAAAAAAAAGGATAACTTCATTCTAACTTATCTCTTTCCAGTACAGTGGAGAGAAAGAATTTCCCCCTACAAAGATTTATAAGGCATTTCATTCAACAATAAGCAGTATTAGGACTTCACACTTCAGGGTCAGTCACACCTCTATTCTTGTTAAAATCAGTTACTATGTATAAATTCTTATCTTAATTGACATCTCTTAAGCATCTTTATATGTTCTTTTTTTTTTTACTATTAATTATTTGCTTCCACAACTGATCTCTTCTCATAATTTCCTCTCACTTTCCTCCATTCTGATAGGTCCCTTAAATTCTAGTCTTCCTTAACCCTCTCACCTTTCATTCTTCTAAGCTATTAGTGTTTACTAATATTTTCCACGTTGTGGAAAATATAGAGAATAAAAATATTTGTTTTGGCCCATTTAGTTAAAAGAAAATTGCTTAACCCTGAAGATGACAGGATCAGGGACTAATTGCTTTATACCCAACTTATCCATCATGAGGGCTGAAATGATCAATATCTTGGCAGCCTTCTAACACATTTTAACACCCTTGTGTTCAGTGATAAACTGGTTGGTGTTTGCTCACATTTTATTACTGATTAATCTCATTGAAATCTTCAAATATCATCTATATGTTATCAGTTTCCATATCTATGTCTCCAAATATGAACTCTCTTTTGAGTTCTAAGAACTATTTATGCAAACAATATCAAACTTATTTACTTAGATATCCATTAGTAATCTCAAATTTAGCCAAAACAAAAAGTCAGAATATCTGACTTCTATGAATTAGATGTTAGTAACATCTCCCCCAGTTATGACAATCAACTGTGGCAATCATTGTGACATTGTCAATGTCACCAGGCTGTGGGGGCAAAATCACAGCCAGTTAAGAACAACTTCATTGAAATGTTCAGCTCAAAAAATAAAAGCCTTTTAAAAGTCCTTTTAAAACTTTTTACCCATCATTTTAAGTGCCTAACAGCTCATTACTTAATAATTATTAAATTGTTTAAGAACTTTGTCACCTCATTTTGGAATATTTCAATTTCTTCCCAACTAATCATCATCATTTTATCTTCTGAAAGTTGGAATGAATAAATTTCAGTTATATCAAATTAGCACTTCTAAAGCACAGAATTGATAAAAATACTATGCAATTAAAAACCTTTTAGTAAATCCCAATCACTAACAGGATAAAGTCTTCAACATGGCCTTTGCTCTGGAATACATGAAAGTCATATGATTAGCCCCTTCACTCCCACTTAATTACAGTACCCTGTGAAGAGTCTTAAAGCAATATACAGAAAAAAAATTAAACATTGAAAAAAATATTTTCAAATTTAAAAATATGTGATTAACAAACACACAAAAAAATCACTGAAAATAAAGTCTTTATTAGTGTAAAATGCTATAGAGAGATCAAAAATTAAGTTAGAAAAGTATACATTTGATTTATTTAAAAATACAATTTTCTTTAAGAGGTTAAAGCAGAAGTGAGAATTTAGTTGAAGAACAGAAGTTGAAGAATGAATAAACTGAGACAGTAAGGCAGAAAAAAAGATCTTCAACAAACAAAAGTCCAGGACCAGATGGCTTCACAGGTGAATTCTATGAAACATTTAGAAAAGAGCTAACACCTATCCTTCTCAAACTCTTCCAAAATATTACAGAGGGAGGATCACTCCCAAACCCATACTATGACGCCACCATCACCCTGATACCAAAACCAGACAAGGATACTAAAAATAAAGAAAATTACAGAACAATATCACTGATGAATATAGATGCCAAAATCCTCAAAAAAAAATACCAGCAAACAGAATCCAACAACACATTAAAAGTATTGTACACCACAACCAAGTGGAATTTATCACAGGGATGCAAGGATTCTTCAATACATGCAAATCAATCAATGTGATACACCATATTAACAAATTGAAGAATAAAAACCATATAATCACCTCAATAGATACAGAAAAAGCTTTTGACAAAACTCAACAGCCATTTATGAGTTTTTACTCTCCAGAATGTGGGCATAGAGGTAAACTACCTCAACATAATAAAGGCCATATATGACAAACCCACAGCAAACATCATTCTCAATGGTGAAAAACTGAAAACATTTCCTGTAAGATCAGAAAGAAGACAAGGATATCCACTCTCTCCACTCTTACTCAACATAGTTTTGGAAGTCCTAGCCACAGTAACCAGAGAAGAAAAAGAAATAAAAGGAACGCAAATTAGAAAAGAAGTAAAATTGTCACTTTTTGCAGATGACGTGACACTATACAAAGATAATCCTAAAGATGCCACCAGAAAACTACTAGAGCTAATCAATTAATTTGGTAAAGTTGCAGGATACAAAATTAATGTACAGAAATCTTTTGCATTCCTATACACTAACAACAAAAATTCAGAAAGAGATATTAAGGAAACAATCTCATTCACCTTTGCAACAAAGAGAATAAAATACCTATGAATAAATCTATCTAAGGAGGTAAAAGACCTGTACTCAGAAAACTATAAGACACTGATGAAAGGAATCAAGGATGACACAAACAGATGGAGATATATACCATGTTCTTGAATTGGAAGAATCAATATTGTGAAAATGCCTAAACTACCCAAACCAATCTACTGATTCAATGCAACCCCTATCAAATCACCAATGGCATTTCTTATAAAACTAGAACAAAAAATCTTAAAATTTGTATGGGGACACAAAAGACCTGGAATACCCAAAACAACCTTGAGGGAAAAAACAGAGCTGTAGGAATCAGATGCCCTGATTTCAGACTGCAATAGAAAGGTACGATAATCAAGAAAATATGGTACTGGCACAAAAACAGAAATATACATCAATGGAACAGGATAGAAAGCCCAGAGATAAACCCACAGGTCAACTAACCTATGACAAAGGAGGCAAGGATATACAATGGAGAAAAGACAGTCTCTTCAATAAGTGGTGCTGGGAAAACTGGACAGCTACATGTAAAGAATGAAATTAGAGCACTCCCTAATACCATACACAAAAATAAACTAAAAATGGATTAAAGACCTGAATGTAAGTCTAGACACTATAAAACTCTTAGAGGAGAACATAGGAAAAACAATCTTTGACATAAACCACAGCAAGATCGTTTTTGACCCACCTCCTAGATTAATGAAAAGAAAAAGAAAAAGAAACAAATGGGACTTAATTAAACTTAAAAGCTTTTACACAGAAAAGGAAAAACACAAAAAGAAGAAAAGACCACCCTCAGAATGGGAGAAAATATTGGCAAACAAATCAACGGACAAAGGATTAATCTCCAAAATACATAAACAGCTCATGCGGCTCAATATTAAAAAAAAAAAAAAAAACAACCCAATCCAAAAATGGGCAGAAGACCTAAATAGACATTTCTCCAAAGAAGACATACAGGTGGCCAACAAACACATGAAAAGATGCTCAACATCACTAATCGTTAGAGAAATGCAAATCAAAACTACAGTGAGGTGTTACCTTACACCAGTAAGAATGGGCATCATCAGAAAATCTACAAACAACAAATGCTGGAAAGGGTGTGGAGAAAAGGCAACCCACTTGCATTGTTGGTGGGAATGTAAATTGATACAGCCACTCTGGAGAAGAGTATAGAGGCTCCTTAAAAAACAAAAATAGAATTACCATATGACCCAGCAATCCCACTAGGGGACATCTATCCAGAGAAAACCATAATTCAAAAAGACACATGCACCCCAATGTTCATTGCAGCACTATTTACAATAGCCAGGTCATGGAAGCAACCTAAATGCCTATTGACAGACAAATGGATGAAGAAGATGAGGTACATATATAGAATGGAATATTACTCAGCCATAAAAGGAACGAAATTGGGTCATTTGTAGAGATGTGGATGTATCTAGAGACTGTCATACAGAGTGAAGTAAGTCAGAAAGAGATAAACAAATATCATATATTAACACATAGATGTGGAATCTAGAAAAATGGTACAGATGAGCCAGTTTGCAAGGCCAAAATAGAGACACAGATGTAGAGAACAAACATATGGACACCAAGGGAGGAAAGCAGGGGAGTGGGTGGTGGGATGAATTGGGAGATTGAGGTTGATCTATATACACTAATATGCATAAAATAGATAACTATTAAGAAACTTCTCTATAAAAAAAGTAAAAGTAAAAAAAGAGGTTTTGTTGTATTGATGTTAATGTGTTGTTTTTTGTGTTGAATATGTGTTGAATTAATGAATGGATTAAATATTTCCTATATAGGCCATTTGTATATGACATGAATCTCAACTTATCACAATTTTATGGATATATTTAATAAACAAATTTCAATATACCTAATATAATTTTAAATTTATATCACTGTGAAACTCCTAACACAGCTACACAAAAATATAATGTCATATCATGCTGCCCTTCAACCAATATTAAAAAAACAGAGAGAAAAAAAACAAACAGATGAAGCAATATTTGGAATTGTTTTGAATACCTTTTATAAAAAGAATTGAAATAATCATAGAGATAGAGTATAAAGCATTTAATCCCTGAGTCATAATTCAGTGTATTTATATCAAGGATTTAAGCAGATTTAGAATAGTATATTACATACTTGCACTTTCAGTTGGAAGTGACAAAAACTCATCTCAAACTGACTCATGTAATAGAAGGACAACTCTGACTTGAGGTGAGCTGGTCCATGCACTCAAATTTTATCATCAGGGCATAGTTTTTCTTGGTTTTGTCTTAGTCTGTGTGGATCTTATTGTTAGTCTCTTTCTTTTTATTGGAAAAATTCATTTTGAAGCTTACATCCTCTCAAATATGTAAAGCCCCCTTGTGTCTCTGTGTCTTAAGATAAGCTATTGGTTTCCTAATGTGTTATTCTAATAAGAGTCATTGGTTTGGGTCTCCCTAGACAGGCTTGAGTCAAAAGCAATCTCTGAATCATTCAATGTGGCAGGAGCAATAGGATACCTTGACTAAGATTTCTGCTTGCTCCTGTGTCCTGCTGGTAGATTCCTACCGGCATAAATTACATGAATTCAGAAAGGGGGAAGAAATGTCTCTCTAAGGAGATACTATAGGGTTCTTACCAGACCAAGGAAGTGAATAAACATCTGATGGAGAGTAAAATAGAATAGATATACATTACAAGGGATAACAAGACATGCTCTCAATTTGCATAATGTTTAAAGAACTTCATAAAGTGGAAATTCTCTTTGAGGAATGACATGGCAAGGCACTTGAGGTGGGCTCACATCAATGGACAAGTTGGTCAAAAGTAGGCATGCTATCTGGCACAACACTGTTGCTAATGTTCTTTAGATTATTTTCTTGAAAAAAACCCAAATTCCTCGATAATATGAGCATTAAGTTATAATAAATATGTATAAAATAAAATCTCTCCTTCCCCTCACACCAAAATATCTGTAGAAACTGCAGGTACAAGTTAATTGACTTGACAAATATTTACTGTGTTTCTATGGTACCCCAGGTATTCTTATGGGCAGTAGGATAATAATAATACAATAACAACACAGAAATTTCTGTTGACTGCAAAGATTCTTCATTCTAGCAGAAGAGATAGACAACATTAAGCAAAAGACGGAAAAAAAACTCTTACCTTTTCAAAGTGTGGAACTGAAGTTGCACATAGGATTACTGACAAAATGGAGAATGGGAAGAAGTCATATTTAATACAGAATGGCTGAAGACTGTCACACATTCTGGGATCAAGCAAACTCTACATAAATAAGAACCAAAATAAAGGAAAAATGAAAAACTTATATTGTACCCAGAACAACAGTTACATTCATGAGTTAGTGGAGAAGAACTTGAAAGAGAAAAAGCTTATTGCAATTTATGAGCAGAGTTGACACCAGTGCAATTCAGTTTGCATAGCTGTTATTGTAAATGAGGTATGAGATAAGCTATTATAAATTTGGGGAAAAAAAACAAAAAAAAAAACTTCTGCTTAAAAGATAATACTACCTAAAATAAATTATATAACATCTATTAAAATTAAAATCAATCTCCCTCTCTCTCTAATTTCTTTCTATATTTTTTCAAATGATTTTTATTAACATTAGAACCTACCACATGTTATATTGAACAGCTCTATTTGTCAGTCTTCATATGTACTGTTAAAAATAAACTGAGGCACATTTAAAAATTTAAGAGTTTATTTGAGCAAAAATTTATTTGAATAGGGCAGCACAAAACAAGAAGTGGTTAGAAACACTCCCCAAACAGTAACTCAGGAAGAGACTTCTATAGAGAATAGGCAGAAGAAAAGCAAGGAAATTACTGAGTGGCTATAGCTTAAAATCTAATTGGCTGTTTGTGATTGGTTGTCCTTAGGTTTTGATTTGGTAACCTTGAGGCATTTACTGGCTTAGACTTTGGTTTGCTTATGTAGACTGCCACTGCATTAGAGCCACCTTAGTCTAATGGCCTTGTTAAATAAATTTAACACTACTCACATGATATGTAAATAGTTAAGGGGATTGTTATCATTCAAATGAATATTGATAAAGGTGTGGATTAGGAAAACCATTGATATTGAAAGTAACAAACATAGAAAAGTAGAAAATCAGGTTAAGAGCCCAGAAAAAATGTGAGTTATTATTTCTGAAGTACACCTTGAGGTAAACTTATATGGGCTTCAGTGTGTGGAGAATCTGGGACTTGGATTGCAGTACCATTATAACCATTAGTAATGTAAAAACCACAACAAACCAAGTCACAGGCAACTAAAACCACAAGTTTGGAAGTAAACTAGAGAAGAGAACTGTCCCCTTGCATCCCTCTAATACACTTATAGAAAAATAGATTTTGTCCTAAAAAGTGATTCACCCTCTAAAAGGAAGAAAAGAGAGGGAGAATAATAAGAGTTTAATGAGTCACTGTGGGCTCTAATGGTGATAATTAACTGAACTCATTTTAAAAGAATTTAATTTTTATTATAGTAGATTTTTAAAGTTGGTACTATTAAATCATTTAATAACTTTTAAAATTTATTTTTCCTCTATTATATTTTTTAAATGTTAGTAACTATCATAGTTACTGTTCATTCAAACACAGAACTTCTTCCTTGCTTGGTAGTCAGAATGGACTGCTCAGTTACCCTTAAGGCCTCATTACAACTCTACTTCGAGGCCTAAAGGTGATTATGAGTTCATTCACACAAATCATTCAAGTAGTGAAAATCTCTGTGAATGTCTTTTGTCAGAGAGAATCATTCTGTAACTGTAAAAGTACAACACATTCTTTGTTAATCTTTCCCTTTGCTTTCTTTTATTGCTTCTCATGAGGTGAATATGCAGCACTTCATTCTCAAATTACTCATGCATTCTACAGCATTAAGTTTAAAAAAAAAAAAAGAGTAGAGAGAACTGCATATGTTCCAAGTACCCCAGACTGTAAAAACTGTATTAATGTGATGGGTCATACATATTAGAATTTTTCTATTAATTATTTAATATTTCTTTAGATGAATAACAAATTACAAATACTGAGCAGCTCTGGGAACTGAAATAGAGGAGAAAGAACTTGTTAGATGGTTTTTTATTTGAACATATCTCATACTTAAAGGATGAAGAGAAAAGATATTGACCATGATGAAAATCCCTGACTAGAAATTATAGCTTGCTTTGACAGAGCAAAACACTTCTGTGGACACAGATATATTTGACAGACATACCGCAGAATGATTAAAGCTCTTAGAGTCATTTCTTATGATTTGCCTTATAAAATATTTTTCAATAAAAATTTTTTTGGGGGCTTCCCTGGTGGCGCAGTGGTTGGGAGTCCGCCTGCCGATGCGGGGGATGCGGGTTCGTGCCCTGGTCCGGGAGGATCCCACATGCCGCGGAGTGGCTGGGGCCGTGGGCCATGGCCGCTGGGCCTGAGCATCCGGAGTCTGTGCTCCGTCCGCAGTGGGAGAGGCCACAACGATGAGAGGCCCATGTACCGCAAAAAAAAAAAAAAAAATTTTTTCAATAAAAATTTTTTACTTTGAAAACCATTTTCACCTAACCCCCCACTTATACTATTGTATGTCACAATCCCTATGCATTTATTTTAGTAGGAAAAATTATTTTTATCTTAGAATATAGTTTCTATGTTCTAAAAGAAATGTGTGGGAAATGTAAGTAAATATATAAGATACAATCTGAGGAATGTTCAAAACATACTTATTATAAGTATTCATTTATGTAGAAATAAAGAATATATAATACTTTTTTTTCAGTAATTTAGTGAGATTTATTCTTGTTTTTGAACAGAATTGCAACCAGAGCAGAGGAAAGCCCTCACATTTAGGTAATCTCATTCAATGTTATATTTCTGATGTAGGAACAAATAAAAATTAAAAATAGGAGGATTAATTTTCCCTGTTGAAAATAAGGAAAGAGGTTAGAAAATTTACAATTGCAAGTACTTTCTTCTCTCTTTAAAATATATGTAAATCTTTTTGAAAACCAGATAGACGTTTGCCATCTTTATGACCCAGTGATGGCTTTTGCAAGGTCAGGAACCATCTCACTCAAATGTAAACATCAAGGAAGATGGAACCCCTACCTCCCAGTTTCTCTATCTCCCACCCTAAAGTTATACAAAATTTATTATTCCTCTGGACAAGCCAATTAGCTAATACAGAGGGTAATCCCTTCTACCACATGAATCTATGTGTGAAGAATGATGTTGTCAAGCCCTCTTAGTTGAAGACTAGTTATTTTTTATCTTGAGAACATGTCTTCTTGGCTCTATAAAAGGTGAGATTTCTTTCTAATTTTGCAATCTCTTAGTGACTTGCCTGTGATGTGCATCACATGGTGGTTTAATGTTTTTTTCAATGCAATTTTCTTTGTTTACTACCTTTACAGAGAGGTTTTCTTGGTTGGAAGAAGATATTGTTTTTAATTATATTTCCTCAGCACACATCATTCTTAGACATTTTTGTCTCTTTTTCTGTCATGATTTGCTTCAGGATCAAAAGATATAAAGAGATCCATGTGGATAAACATTTTAACTAAAATTTTCTTAACATTTATGGAAACAGTAGTATTGAAAAGTTTATGTAACAGGAAATATTTTATAGAACCACTGAAATAGATTTTAGCCTATAAGATTGCCAGTCATTTATGGAAGACTATTTTTAGGGCAGTTTTGGTTTTAAAGCAAATTAAGAGAAAGTTACAAAAATTTCCCATATACATCTGCCACTACCCATGTATAGCCTCAACCATTAATAACATCATTCACTGAAAATGTGCTTTTTTTTTTTAACTAAACATGGACCAATGTTGACACATCATAATCACCCAAAGTTCATAATTAAACTTAGGTCTCGATCTTGGGGCTGAATATTCTATGAGCTTGGAAAAATGTATGTATAATGATTTCAGTCATATTTTTTTATTTCAATATCTTTTATTATTTTATTGGAGTATAGTTGTTTTACGATGTTGTGTTAGTTTCTACTGTATAGCGAAGTGGAGTTCTCCCTGCTATACAACAGGTTGTCATTCGTTATCTATTTTATACATATTATTTATATGTGTCAGTTCAGTCTCCCAGTTCATTATGTCCATAGGTTTGTTCTCTATGTCTGTGACTCTATTTCTTCCTTGAAACAGGAAGATTGTTCTGTTCCTTGAGACAGAAAAATCTGTACCATTTTTCTAGATTCCATATATATGCGTTAATATATGATATTTGTTTTTCTCTTTCTAACTTACTTCACTCTGTATGACAGTCTCTAGGTCCATCCACATCTCTACAAATGACCCAATTTCGTTCCTTTTATGGCTGAGTAATATGCCATTGTATACATGTATCACATCTTCTTTATCCATTCATCTGTCAATGGACATTTAAGGTTGCTTCAATGACCTGGCTACTGTAAATAGTGCTGTAATGAACATTGGGGTGCATGTGTGTTTTTGAATTACGGTTTTCTCTGGATATATGCCCGGTACTGGGATTGCTGGGTCATATGGTAGTTCTATATTTTTTTGCTTTTTAAGGAACCTACAAACTGTTCTCCAGAGTGGCTGTATCAATTTACATTACCACCAACAGTATAAGAGGGTTCCCTTTTCTCCACAAACCTCTCCAACATTTATTATTTGTAGACTTTTTGATGATGGCCTTTCTGACCAGTGTGAGGTGATACCTCATTGTAGTTTTGATTTTCATTTCTCTAATAATTAGTGATGTTGAGCATCTTTTCATGTGCCTCTTTGCCATCTGTATGTCTTCTTTGGAGAAATGTCTATTTAGGTCTTCTGCCCATTTTTTGATTGAGTTGTTATTTTTTTGACATTGAGCTTCATGAGGTGTTTGCATATTTTGGAGGTTAACCCTTTGTCCACTGATTTATTTGCAGTTATTTTCTCCCATTCTGAGGGTTGCCTTTACATCTTATTTATGGTTTCCTTTGCAGTGCAGAAGCTTTGAAGTTTCATTAGATCTCATTTGATTATTTTTGTTTTTCTTTCTATTACTCTAGAAGGTGTGTCAAAAAGATCTTGCTGTGATTTATGTCAAAGAATGATCTTCTTATATTTTCCTCTAAGAGTTTGATAGTGTCTGGTCTGAAATTTAGGTCTTTAATCCATTTTGAGTTTATTTTTGTGTATGGTGTTAGGGAGTGTTCTCATTTCATTCTTTTACATGTAGCTGTCCAGTTTTCCCAGCTCCACTTATTGAAGAGACTGTCTTTTCTCCATTATATATTCTTGCCTCCTTTGTCATAGATTAGTTGACCATAGGTGTGTGGGTTTATCTCTAGGCTTTCTATCCTTTTCCATTGATTTATATTTCTGTTTTTGTGTCAGTATCATACTGTCTTGATGACTGTAGCTTTGTAGTATAGTCTCAAGTCAGGGAACCTGATTCTTCCAGCTCCTTTTTTCTATTTCAAGATTGCTTAGGCTATTCAGGTCTTTTGTGTTTCCATACAAATTGTAAAATGTTTTGTTCTAATTCTGTGAAAAGTGCCATTGGTAATTTGATAGGGATTTCATTGAATCTGTAGATTGCTTTGGGGAGTACAGTTATTTTCACAATAATGATTCTTCCAATCCTAGAACACCATGTATCTCTCCATCTGTTTATGTCATTTTTGATTACTTTCATCAGTGTTTTATAGTTTTGTGAGTACAGGTGTTTTACCTCCTTAGGTAGGATTATTTGTAGGTATTTTCTCTTTCTTTTTGTTGCATTGGTGAATGTGATTGTTTCCTCAATATCTCTTTCTGATCTCTCATTGTTAGTATAAGGGATTTCTGTGCATTAATTTTGTATGCTGCAACTTAACCAAATTAATTGATTAGCTCTAGTAGGTTTCTGGTGGCAACTTTAGGATTTTCTATGTAAATTATCATGTCATCTGCAAACAGTGATAAGTTTACATCTTCCTTTCCAATATGTATTCATTTTATTTGTTTTTCTTCTCTGGTTGCTGTGGCTAGGCCTTCCAAAACTATGTTGAATAAGAGGGGCAAGAGTGGACATCCTTGTCTTGTTCCTGAACTTAGGGGAAATGTTTTCAGTTTTTCACCACTTAATATGATGTTTGCTGTGTGTTTGTCATGTATGGACTTTATTATGTTGAGGTAGGCTCCCTCTATGTGCATTTTCTGGAGACTTTTTATCATAAATTCGTGTTGAATTTTGTCAAAAGATTTGTTTGCATCTATTTAGATAATCATATGTTTTTTATTCCTTAATTTGTTAATATGGTGTATCACATTGATTTGCATATATTGAAGAATCTTTGCATTCCTGGGATAAATCCCACTTGATCATGGTCTATGATCCTTTTAATGTGGTGTTGGATTCTGTTTGCTAGTATTTTGTTGAGGATTTTTGCATCTATGTTCATCAATTATATAGGCCTGTAATTTTCTTTTTTGATGATATCTTTGTCTGGTTTTAGTATCATGGTGATGGTGGCCTCATAGAATGAGTTTGGGAGTGTTCCTCCCTCTGCAATTCTTGGGAAGAGTTTGAGAAGGATGGATGTTAGCTCTTCTTTAAACGTTTGATAGAATTCACATGTTGTCCTGGACTTTTGTTTGTTGGAAGATTTTTAATAAAAGTTTCAATTTCATTACTTTTGATTGGTCTGTTTATATTTTCTATTTCCTCCTGGTTCTGTCTTGGAAGGTAATATGCTTCTAGTAATTTGTCCATTACTTCCAGGTTGTCATTTTATTGGCATATAGTTGCTTGTAGTTGTCTATTATGATCCTTTGTATTTCTGTGGTGTCCATTATAATTTCCCCTTTTTCAATTCTAATTTTATTGATGTGAGTCCTCTCCCTGTTTTTCTTGAAGAGTCTAGCTAAAGGTTTATCAATTTTCTTTACCTTCTCAAAGAAACAGATTTGAGTTTTATTGATCTTTGCTATTGTTTTATTTTTTTCTATTTCACTTATTTCTGTTCTGATCATTATGATTTCTTTCCTTCTACTAACTTTGGGATTTTTGTTCTTCTTTCTCTAGCTCCTTTATGTGTAAGGTTAGACTGTTTATTAGAGATTTGTCTTGCTTCTTGAAGTAGGATTGTATTGCTATAAAATTCCCTCCTAGAACTGATTTTGCTGCATCCCGTACCTTTTGGGTCACTGTGTTTCACTGTCATTTGTCTCTAGATATTTTTTGATTTCCTCTTTGACTTCTCCAGTGATCTCTTGGTTATTTAATAGCACATTGGTTAACCTCCATGTATATGTGTTTTTCACAGTTTTTTTTTTCCTGTGATTGATTTCTCATCTCATAATGTGTGGTCAGAAAAGGTGCTTGATACGATTTCAAATTTCTTAAATTTACCAAGGCTTGATTGGTGACCCAAGATGTGATCTATCTTGGAGAATGTTCCATGTGCACTTGAGAAAAAAGTGTATTCTTCTGCTTTTGGGTGGAGTGTCCTATAATATATCAATTAAGTCTATCTAGTCTTTTGTGTCATGTAAACATTGTGTGTTTTCTTATTTATTTTCTGTCTGGATGATCTGTCCATTGGTGCAACTGGGGTGTTAAAGTCCCTCACTATTATCGTATTACTGCCAATTTCCCCTTTTATGGCTGTTAGCATTTATCTTGTGCATTGAGGTGCTCCTATGTCAGGTGCATAAATATTTATAATTGTTATGGTGTTTTCTTGGTTTGATCCCTTGATCATTATGTAGTGTCCTTACTTTTCTCTTGTAACAGTCCTTATTTTAAAGTCTAGTTTATCTGATATGGGTATTGTTACTCCGGCTTTCTTTTGATTTCCATTTGCATGGAACATCTTTTTCCATCCACTCACTTTCAGTCCGTATGTGTCCCTAGGTCTGAAGTGTTCTTTTGTAGATAACATATATATGGGCCTTGTTTTTGTATCCATTCAGCCAGTCTGTGTCTTTTGATTGGAGCATTTAATCCATTCACTTTTAGGGCAATTATTGATACATATGTTCCTATTATCATTTTATTAATTGTTTAGTGTTTGTTTTTGTTGGTCCTTTGCTTCTCTTATGTTTCCTCCTTAGAAAAGTTCCTTTAACATTTGTTGTAGAGCTGTTTTGGTGATGCTGAATTCTCTTATTTTTTGCTTGTATGTAAATCTTTTCATTTCTCCATCAAATCTGAATGAGATCTTTGCTGGGTAAGGTAATCTTGGTTATAGGTTTTTCCCTTTCATCACTTTAAATATATCCTGCCACTCCCTTCTGACCTACAGAGTTTGTACTTAAAGATCAACTGATAACCTTATGGGGATTCATATATATATATTATATATATATATATTATATATATATATATATATATATATATATATATATATATATATATGATAATGCCATTTGCAGCAACATGGCCGGACCTGGAGATTATCTTACTAAGTGAAGTAAGCCAAACAGAGAAAGACAAATATCATATGATATCACATATATGTGGAACCTTAAAAAAGGATACAAATGAACTTATTTACAAAACAGAAGTAGACTTGCAGACATAGAAACAAGTTTATGGTTATAAAAGGGGAGGGAGAGAGAGGGGTAAATTAGGAGTTTGGCATTAAAATATACACACTACTGTCTTGTAATAACCTATAATGGAAGAAAATGTAAGAAAGAATATATGATATCACTTATGTGAGGAATCCAAGTAAAAGATACAAGTTAACTTATTTAGAGAACAGAAACAGATTTACAAACCTAGAACACAAACTTATGGTTACAAAAGGGGGAAGAAGACGGGAGAGATAAATGAGGAATTTGTGATTAATAGATACACCCTACTATATATAAAATAAACAACAAGAACCTACTGTATAGCACAGGGAACTGTACTCTACATCTTGTAATAACCTATAATGGAAAAGCATCTGAAAAGCATACTCTGTACACCTGTACTATGCTGTACATCTGAAACATTGTAAATCAACTATACCTCAATAAAATAAAATTTCAAAAGAAGAATATATATATATAGTATTAATTCTGATTAAATATATTTGACTTACAATGTTGTGTAAGTTTCTAAAATTATAATAATAAAAATTGAATTAAAAAAATTAAAATAAATAACCCAGAAGTATCAAATAAATACCTCCTATCTTATTTTTATAGCTCTGTTCTCTATTTTAATTCATATGGCAGTACTGTTTTTTTTAAATTAATTTGGACCTACTTTAACAAAGAAGTACCTAATTGTACAACTATGCCTTTATTATACAGATATAATTTGAAATAAGAAATGCTCGTTCTTCAAAAGACAAGTAAGAAATGAAAACACATCTCCCTCTAACAGTTTGTTTATCATGGAAAAAAAAGCAAACATTGTTCTGGAGGAGATACTTCAAATAGCTGTACTGCCATAAATTTTCTTTTAGTAGAATTTTGACATTTGATTAACATCATGATGTCACTATCTCCCTTTAGTGTGCTGAAACTTGTGTAAAATTTTTTCCATGGAGAAATTCAATTCCTGCCATAGAACTGAGCAAAATAAATATGAAAGTGATGACACTTTCAGAAACAAACAAACAAACAAAACTACTTATTCAAAGTCTTATTTGTATCTGGGAAGAGAATATATGAGGCATAATTTTCTTAATAGAGAAGATGGTATCAGTTGAAAATGGAATGGCATCTTGAGAAAAGTGAAACCTGGTCAGCTGTATCATCTAAAATTTATTGTAATCTCCCTCTAGAGTGTCCCTAATAGATTCCACGTTCCTTTTAATGTATACGACTTGCTGAAGGTGGACAAGTCACTATTGTAAAACTTTAGGTATAGTATGTCCATATTCCTGAAAATCAAATGAGAGAGTTTATAGGTTTATTTTCAAGTGCAGCAACACCTAACATACAAAGCTGCAAAAAAAAAGAAAGAAAAAAAAATAAGAGAGCTAACTAAATCTTATTTTAACACAAAGCAAGACAAGCAGTACATTGATCATCAAATAGTGTAAGCGTTTTATCAGATCTGGATATTTGAGAAATAGCAAGTCAGATACAAGGCTTTGAGCATTACATTTCCAAATCCAATATAGAGTACATTTATGGAAGCAGAACAGACTTTCAAAAGAGATTCCACTATAGCTAAGTACTGACCTTGTAACTTTTAATCTTAGTCTCCTGTATATTTTCTAGTGCCACTTGCATTTCTTTATTAACTATTATTAATCCCAATTGCAATCTGTTCCTCATATTCTGATCCATAGGATTAATTCTGATTAAATTTTGTAACTACTTTGAAGGTGCTTCCCGTGATTGTATATTTATTGTGCTAAGACATAGTTCTCGAGGCATATACACACTTGTCTCAGTATATGATAACAATGTTTGGAAAACCTTTGATTCTTCCACTCTAGAGTCAGGGTAAGAACTTCACAGACAGTACATGATGATGAAGGAAGAATGTATAACATAACCCACTGTATCTGAGAAGAAAATTCCAGAGATGTATTCTACAAAGGTATTATGGATTGTTTACTAAAAGTCTTAATCACCATTTATGGTGAAAAAAACCCATAGATATATTTGCTACATGCCATATTCTATAACATATTGAAAATAAAATCAAAATTAGATGATCAGAACTACCCTTATCTTCATTTAAACCAGCCACAGATACTACATATAATGGGGGCCAAGATAATATTGTAGAGTTATGCCTTCTATAAGAATGTATCAATATATGGAGGAGGAAGATATTAGGTGACAATTTCCCCTAAATCTCTCATGTTACTGCAGAATTTGGATGTTCTGATCAAAGGCATTTAGAAACAATTTAAGAATGATAGATAGGCAACATCTCCCTCCCCAGAGACATTCCAGGATAATAATCATCCCCCATCTCCCAAGAAATTTGTTTGCATTCCAAATAGAGATTTGTTTGCTTTCCAGAGAGAGATATCTGGAATATGAGTAGGCATTCTCAAGACAAGTTTATGAGGGACAAGTGTTAGAAAATAGGAATTAATTCCAGGCTGAGGAAAGGTTTATGCAAAATCCTGGCTGGTCCAGAAAGACAGAGCTGGTCTCTAAAGTTGAGACCAGAGAAGGGTCTCAGTGTTTGATGAAAGATGATTAGAAGGGTTATTTTAAGCCAAATATGAACTTTATCCTGAAGGATCTTTTTTTTTTTTTTAACTTTGGTCAGATTTGTGTTTAGAAAAATCAGGCAACAACAGGCAGATACAACAGGCAGATAAATTATTAGCAAGGAGGCCAGTTAGGCAATTCTTTACAGTAAAGTGGATGTGAATTAATGGTAGCTTGAAATAAGAAAACTAAAGAAGCAAATCTTCTTGTTTTCAAGCAAGTTACCAACTAGTATCTATGCGTGTATTCCTTTAAAAATTTCACTTCAGACCAAATTTTTTATAGAGAACATATTAGTATTTATTTTTTAAATACATATTATTTTTTTACATTTGTATTTTTTATATATTTGTATAAAAATACATTTGTATTTTTTAAATAAAAATTTTTTATAGAGAACATATTAGTATTTATTTATTAGTATTTATTTTTAGTAATATTGATACAACACTTTTTACAATCATACAGAACATGAACAAATGTGATGTATATTGATAAAGAACCACACACTATTAGCCCAATGCTACTCAAAGCTCTGAGGAACAGCAGTCATTAGCATCACCTGGGAAATTGTTGGAGTGCAAATTCATGAGATTCACCCCCAAACTGTTGAGTCAGTATTCCTGGAGGTGCATCTGAGCTCTCTATGCTAATCTAATGATCACTAGAATTTGGATTACCTGGTCAAGGTCATAATATTCCTAAATCAGAATACATTTTAAAGAATAGAAATAATGCATGGCCTTATGTTCAAAAGCAAAACCAGAAACTATAAAGTAACAGTAGATATTAAATATGCCGGTATTATATAGAGTACATGTAACTTTTTTGTGCATTTTTTATTGTTAAAAATACAGTATCATATCTCAAACTATGTTAACATTCCTATTAGCCTATCTAATACATAAGAATTTATTTTGTATAGCACAGTCACTCTTTAATATTCATGGTGACCTTATTAACTTTCATAAAAAACAGTGGGAGGTTAAACCTCCAAATATATGTATTTGAATATTTAAGTTTGTAGAACAAAATGTCCTGGATGAAGTTTTAAAAACTGCTTTAGATGATAAGTGTTGATACAAAAAAGGTAAAACTTTACATTTTAATTACTTATCCTTAAAAATGAAAAGTGTAATGAAAATTTTCTTCTCTTACTTGAAATAATTTTTTTTGTCAGTGAAGTGTACCACTGAAAACTTTATGAAGATATAAAGAAGACCAAAATAGTATTCATCAAAATTTTACATTTAGAGATATATCTTTATTAACTCATTATTGTTAACAAAATTTATATATGTAAATTTCTATAAACCACTTTAAAATTGTTAAAGCTTTATAAAGTTTGCTTGTCAAACTTGAAAGTTAATGAGGATAATAGCAGGGAGAAGGACATAGGGTGAGAAATAAAACCACAATAGTAGATTTAAAATTTTGATTATTCTATTGGAAAATTAAACTGTTATGCTATTAAAGACAAAATATCTTAAAGTGATATATGATGCCTGTTACTTGTAGTAGTTCCAAACATCTGCTCAAGCAATACACATAATTGTAAAATCTTTATGCAGACATATAATTATTATAGTACTTGTACTAGTTACCTCAAATACATGTTAATTTTTTTGGCTTAACATATTTATTAGTTAAGAAGAATCATTTGCCAGAACTATGAATACAATTTCCAAACTTTTAGAATATTTTATAAATATTCTATTCAGAATTTTCTATTCAGAAAATTATTTACTGGATTATAGCTACTGAATAATTTATGTAACTAAAATTACATAATTAAATACCCATAAACTTTCTTGCATCCCATGAGTTGGAAAACATCTCAATGTGAAAAAATCACATTAAAAGTTTACTGATGAAAAATCTATGGCTGGTATTGTATTTGGTAGTGACATTTGAAGCTGTCTCTCTAAGATCTGAACAAAGGGTGACTGATCTCATTCCTTTTTGTCAATATTTTACTGGAAGTCCCAGAAATTGCAATAAAATAAGGCAAGTAAGTAAAAGGCATTAGAATTTTAAATTAAAAATTTAAAAACTTAAAGTATTGCAAGGTGAGACAATGATAAAATAAAAAGCAGATTACAAAAATTAAAAATGAATATTATAATAAATATTTCAACCATAATAAAATTATATATATATATATATATAATTGGAAAGAACTTAACATTTTAAAATATTCATTAAATAAATTATGGCATATGGCCATTTGTTTATCCATTTTAACTTTCATGGGCCATGAACATTTTGAAAAATGCTAAAGAATCACCCCAATTAGGTTTTTAATGTTAATACAGAAAATCTTAAAGGAATTTTAACAAGTTAATATAAATTGTTTTTAGGATTCCCATTATATAAAGAATCTAAGTAAAATTTATTTACACCTCACAGAAGTAATTGTTCACAAAGAACTTTGTTATAATTCAGAATGCAACGAGATCAAGTTTCTTTGGTATATGTAATTTAATAAAGAAAAAGAAAAACGAGAACAAATTGTCCACTCTCTTTAAGCCTTGTATATCATTTTTTTAAATATAGGTAGTATTGTACTGTTTACAATTTTCACATTTTTGCTTATGAGATAACATTTTTTATGATTTTCTCTACTCTTTAAGAGAAAATAGCAGCTTCAAGAGCTCTGGACCACAGACCTGCCCACCAGTGAGCCAATGTCAGCCCCTAGTACAATGAAACCCCACAACTAGTTGTGTCAATTCTGGACCTACCCACCAGCAGGCTGGCACCTCTCTGGGTTAAGCTGGGTCCAGGACCTGCCTACCAGCATGTCAACACCATACATGGAACATGCTAGACATCACAATAAGCTATGTCAGAGACATGTTCCAACCACTATCAAGGTGATAAAAGCCCGAGGAATCCCCCTAAGCCATATTCAAACACAAAATTAGACTAACATTAACATCCAGCCCAACAGCCAGTCCCCCAGGGACCTGGCTCAGCCAACCAGCAGGCTGGCACCAAGTCTGAGACTCCTCTGGCCATTCAGGCAGCTGTGCCAGGACCAGTAGCCAGCAGCCTTCACATAGACAGGGCCTGGTAACTCTCCAGATCAGAGGACAGCCATGACTACAAGCCCAACCACAATGGTTAGTCCAACACAACAGATGAGCAACTCCAGAGCATATAGCTCTGGTAACTAGAGGGAAGTGATTGCTGGGCTCCATAGGACACTGTCTGTATAAGGTCACTCTCCCAAGATTGGTAAACATAACCAAACTACCAAATACCTAGAAATAAAAATGGTGAATTAGGCAAAATGAGATGACAGAAGAACATGTCCTTAATGAAGGGAAAAGATAAAACTACAGAAGAAGAATTAAGACTACTGGAGATAAGCAATCTTTCAATAAAGTGTTCTGGGTAATGGCCATAAAGGTGTTCAAAGAACACGGGAGAAGAATGGATGAAAGCAGTAAGAAAATACAAGTTTCTAACAAAGAATTGGAAAATACAAAGAAAAACAAAACAGAGATGAAGAACACAATAACTGAAATAAAAAATACCCTAAAAGGAATCAAAAGTACAATAGAAGATGCAGAGGAAAAATATAATGAAAAGAAATGAGGACAGTTAAAGTGACCTCTGAGAGAACATCAAATGTACTAACATTTGAATTATAGGACTCCCAGAGGAGAAGGAAGAGAGAAAGGGGCAGAGAATATATTTGAAGACATAATAGCTAAAATCTTTCCTAATCTGGGAGAGAAAACCAGATATCCAAGTCCAGGAAGTTCACTGAGACCCACACACAATCAACCCAAATTGGACCACACCAAGACACACTGTAATTAAAATGTTAAAAATTAAAGATGAAGAGAGAATACTAAAGGCAGCTAGGGGAAAGTAACAAGGTATATACAAGGGATCTCCCATATGCCTATCAGCTGAACTTTCATCAAAACTCTGCAGTCCCAAAGGGAAGTAGTATGATATATTTAAAGAGATGAAAAGAAAAAAAAAAGTACAAGAATATTTTACCTGGAAAGGCTATCACTTAGATTTAAAGAAAAGGGCAAATGTGTTATAGACAAGAAAAAGCTAAGAGTTCAACACCATGAAGACAAGATTTATGGGAATGTTAAAGGGATTTTTCTAGGGGAAATAGAAAAGGCCACAACTAGAAATATGAAAGTGAAGAAAGGAAAAATCTCATTGGTAAAGGCAAACATACAGTAAAGATAATAGATAAACCACTTGGAGAACTAGAAAAAGTTTAAAAGACAAAATTAGTAAAATCATCTACAGCCACAATAAGTGGTTAAGGGATAAACAAAAAGATGTAAAATATGATGTCAAAATCATTGAATATGGTGGGGGTGGGGGGAGAAAAATGCAGGGTTGCTAATATGCATCCACACCTCATATCAAGGGAATAATGGCCAGCACACACTGAGGAAAGAGGCAGCAAGCATCCAAAATAAAAGTAGCCCCTTGATTCCAGAAAAGAGTGTGCAATAGAAGGACCTGAGCTCATCTCCTCTCACGAAAACACCAAAATCACAACTAACTGCTGAACAACCACCAATAAAAATGACTGGAACCTATCAAAAAGACATTTGATATTCAAAGACAAAGAAGAACACACAACACGATGGCAGCAGGGGAGCTTTACAACAATCAAATCCTATACCTACTGGGTGGGTGACCCCCAAAGGGGAAAACAAACATACCACAAAGTTTCTCCCACAAGAGTGAGGGTCCTGAGCCACACATCAGACTCCCCAGCCTGAAGGTCTAGCAGCAGGAGAAGGAATACCCAAAGCATTTGGCTGTGAAGGCCAGTAAGGCTTGAGTGCAAGAGATCCACAAGACTGGGGAAAACAAAGACTCCACTCTTGGAAGGTGCACACAAGTTTTCACGTACACTGGGACCCAGCAAAAACCAGTAACTCCATAGAAACTGAGGCTGGACTTACCTGCATGTCTTAGAGGAGCTCCTTGGGAAGCAGGGGCCAGCTGTGGCTCACTGTGGGGGCAAGGACACTGGTTACAGAGGCCCCAAAGAATAGTGAACAGCATGAACTACCCAGGAGGTGGCAATTTTGACATCAAGACCGACCCTATAAAACAACCTCCAGGCTACAGTGCTGGAACACCCTAGGCCAAACAACAAGAAAGAGGAATACAGACACACCCATCAGCAGACAGGGCTCCTGACACCATACTGAGCTCACAGTCATCTATAAATAAGCCCCCATTGACACAGCCCTGCCCAGCAGAGGGAAAAGACCCTTATCCACACACCACTGGGCATGCACTAGTCTCTCTCACCAGGAAGACTGCCAAAGCCTCAGAAGCAAACCTACCCACCAGAGGGCAAACACCAGAAGTGGGAGGAACAATGACCCTTCAGCCAGCAGAAAGGAAACCACAAACACAGAAAGTTAGACAAAATGAGATGGCAGATAAATAAGTTTCAGACTTAGGAACAAGATAAAAACCCACAAGAACATCTAAATTAAGAGGACATAGGCAGCCTACCTGAAAAGGAATTTAGAGTAATGATAGTAAATATGATAAAAGATCTCAGAAAAAGAATGCAATAACAGATCGAGAAGTTACAAGAGGTATTTAACAAAGAGATGGAATATTTAAAGAACAAACAAACAGAGAATAACGATAAAATAACTGGAATGAAAAATAAACTAGAAAGAATGAATCACAGCATAACTGAGGCAGAAGAATGAAGAAGTGAGTTGGAAGACAGAGTGGTAGAAAACAATGCTGCAGAACAGAAGAAAGAAAAAAAAAGAATGCAAAGAAATGAAGACAATCTTAGAGATCTCTGGGACAACATTAAACATACTAACTTCACATTATACAGGTCCCAGAAGGAGAAGATAGAGAGAAAGGGTCTGAGAAAATATTTGAAGACGTTATACCCCCAAAATTCCCTAACATGAGAAGGGAAATACTCAAGACCAGGAAGTGCAGAGCATCCCATATAAGATAAATTCAAGGAGGAGCATGGTGAGACACATATTAATCAAACTAACAAAAATTAAAGACAAAGAAAAAATATTAAAAGCAACAAGGGAAAAGCAACAAATCACATACAAGGGACCCCCACACACACACTGCCCCATATGGTTATCATGTGATTTTTTTCAGCAGAAACTCTGCAGGCCAGAAGGGAGTGTCTGATATATTTAAAGTGATGAAGGAGAAAAAACTACAAAACAAAATTCTACCCAGCAAGTCTCTCATTAAGATTCAAAGGAAAAATCAAAACTTTTACAGATAAGCAAAAGCTAAGAGAATTCAGCACCACCAAACCAATGTTACAACAAATACTAAAGGAAATTCTCTAGGCAAAAAAGAAAAAGCCACAGATAGAATCAAGAAAATTACAAATGGGGAAGCTTAACAGTAAAGGCAAACATAAAGTAAAGGTAGGAAGTCATCCACACACAAATATGATATCAAAACCTGCACTCAAGGGAAGAGAGTACAAATTCAGGATATTGGAAAAACATGTGAAACTAAGAGACTAGAAACTTAAAACAACCTTGTCTCTTTTTGAATTATGGTTTTCTCAGGGTATATACCCAGTAGTGGGATTGCTGGGTCTTATTGTAGTTCTATTTCAAAATTTTTAAGAAACCTCCATACTGTTCCCCATAGTTGCTGTATAGATCAGGAATAAAGATGCAGACATAGGGAATGGACTTGAGGACATGAGGAGGGGGAAGGGAAGCTGGGGTGAAATGAGAGTAGCATTGACATATATATTCTACCAAATGTAAAACAGATAGCAGCAGCATAGTACAGGGAGATAAGCTTGGTACTTTGTGATGACCTAGAGGGGTGGGATAGGGACTGTGGGAGGGAGGCTCAAGAGGGAGGGCATATGAGGATATATATATGCATATGCTTGATTCACTTTGTTTTGTAAAATAGAAACTAACACAGTTTTGTGAAGCAATTATACTCCAATAAAGATGTATTAAAAATAATAAAATAAAGTTTCTAACAACCATGCAAAAAGAAAAAAAAAACTCATGGGGACCACAAACCAAAGATCTACAACAGATACATACACAAAAAACAAATGGCAATCCAAACAAGTCACTAAAGATAGACATCATATCACAAGAGAGAAGAAAAAAGAAAAGAGGAAAGGAAGAAAAAACGTTTCAAGAAGACATCTAAAACAATTAGCAAAATGGCAATAAGAACATTCATATTGATAATTACCTTAAATGTAAATGGATTAAATGCTCCAACCAAAAGATATAGACTGGCTGAATGGATACACAAACAAGACCCATATATATACTGTCTACAAGAGACCCACATCAGACTTAGGGACACATACAGACTGAAACTGAGGGGATGGAAAATGTTATTCTATGCAAATGGAAATCAAAAGAAAGTTGGAGTGGAACTACTCATATCAGACAAAATACACTTTAAAATAAAAAATGTTACAAGAGACAAAGAAGGACACTATATAATGATCAAGGGAACAATCTAAGAAGAAGAAATAACAACTGTAAATATATATGCACCCAAATAGGAGAACCTCAATATAAGGCAAATGCTATCAGCCAGAAGAGGGGAAATTGACAGTAACACAATAATTGTGGGGAAATTTAATACTCAACTCTCATCAGTGGAAAAATCATCCAGGCAGAAAATCAATAAGGAGACACAGGCCTTAAATGACATATTAGACCAGATGGACTTAATTGATATTTATAGAAAAATCCTCCAAAAGCAGCAGAATACACTTTATTCTGTAGTGCACATGGAATATTCTCCAGGATAGATCACATCTTGGGCCACAAATCAAGCATTTGGTAAATTTATGAATATTGAAATCATACCAAGCATCTTTTCCAAACACAACACTATGGGATTAGAAATCAACTACATGAAAAAAAAAAAACTGTAAAAACACAAACACGTGGAGGCTAAACATTATGTTACTATAATGAAATCAAAGAGGAAAAAAAAAAACAACAAAAAAATCTTAGAGACCAATGACAATGAAAACATGATGGTCCAAAACCCTTGGGATGCAGTAAAAACAGTTCTAAGAAGGAAGTTCATAGAAATACAGTCTTACCTCAGAAAACAAGAAAATACTCAAATAAACAACTTAACCTTACACCTAAAGTGACTAGAGATAGAGGAAGAAAGAAAACCCAAAGTTAGTAGAAATCACAAAGATCAGAGCAGAAATTAATGAAATAAAGACTAAAAAAAAAACAATAGAAAAGATAAATGAAACTAAGAGCTGTTTCTAATAGATAAAATTGATAAACCTTTAGCAAGACTAATCAAGACAAAAAGAGAGAAGGTGCAAATCAATAAAATGAGAAATGAAAAGGAAGTTACAACAAACACCACAGAAATACAAAGGATTATAAGAGACTACTACAAACAATTATGTGCCAATAAAATGGACAATCTAGAAGAAATGAACAAATTCCTAGGAGGTAATATCTCCCCAAACTGAATCTGAAATAAATAGAAAATAAGAAAAGTCAATTAAGAATAATGAAATTTAATTAGTAATTTAAAAACTCCCAACAAAGTAAAGCACAGGACCAGACAGCTTCAGAAATGAGTTCTTCCAAACTCTTAGAGAAGAGTTATCACCTACCCTTCTCAAACTATTCCACAAAACTGTAGAAGACATGCTTCCAAATTCTATCTATAAGTCCCTGATACCAAAAACAGACAAAGACATTACCAAGAAAATTACAGGCCAATATACCTGATGAACATAGGTGCAAAAATCCTCAACAAAATATTACCAAACCAAATTTAACAATACACCATGTGCAAGTGGTTTCAGCCCAGGGATGCAAGAGTTGTTCAATTTCTGCAAATAAATCAGTGTGACACACCACTTAAATGTATTGAAGAATAAAAATCATATGATCATCATTAGATGCAGAAAATGCTTCTGGTAAACTTTAACATCCATTTATAATAAAAAGTCTCATTGAAGTTAGTATTGAGGAAACATACATCTACATAATAAAGACCTTATATGACAAGCCCATAGCTAACATCATATTCAATGGTGAAAAGATTAAATCTCTAAGATTGGAAAAAAGACAATTTTGTCCATGCTCACCACTTTTATTCAATATTGTATTAGAAATATTAACCCTAGTGTCATATCAAAAAAAACCGGAAAAGAAGAAGGAAAACTCTAACTGTAGATGACATGATACTATACATAGAAAATCCAAAAGACACCATCAAAAATGCAGTAGAAGTCATCAGTGAGTTTGGTATTGTAGTGGTATACAAAATTAATATAAAGAAATCTGTTGCATTTCTATGCACTATAAATGAACTATCAGAAACAGAAATTAAGGAAAAATCCCATCTGAAATCACATAAAAAAATCAAATTCCTGGGAAGAAATCTAACCAAGGATGTTAAAAACCTGTATTTGGGAAAATATAAGATTCTGATGAAAGAACTGTATGGTGGCACAAAAGGATGGAGAGATACACTGTGCTCATGGATTGGAAGAATTAATATGGTTAAATGGCAT
This sequence comes from Lagenorhynchus albirostris, assembly GCF_949774975.1. NCBI lineage: Eukaryota > Metazoa > Chordata > Mammalia > Artiodactyla > Delphinidae > Lagenorhynchus > Lagenorhynchus albirostris. Next base: position 41,585,629 of record NC_083112.1, on the reverse strand, counting down.
TAATTCCTAAGACAATCTATAGATTCAATGCAATCCCTACAATTATAATTATGACATTTTCTTTTACAGAACTAAAACAAATAATTCTATAAATTTTTGTGGAAAGACAAAAAACTTTGAATTGCCAAAACAGTCTTAAGAAAGTAGAAAAAATCTTGACATATCACCCTCCCTGACTTCAAACTATACTACAAAGCTGCAGTAATCAAGTCACTATGGTACTGACACAATAACAGACACATAGATCAATGGTTCTGAACAAAGATCCAGAAATAGACCCACACTATTATGTAATAATCTATAAGAAAGGTGGCATAAATGTACAATGGGGAAAAACAACCAGGTTAATAAATGGTGCTGGGAAAACAGATACATACAAATGAATCAAACTGGACTATTTTCACACACTATATACAAAAAATAAACTCAAAATAAATTAAAGACTTAATAGTAAGACTTGAAACCATAAAAATTCTCAAAGAAACCGAAGCTGTATGCTCTTAGACATTGGTTTTAGCTTTTTTTGTATATATCTCTTCAAGCAAGTGAAAAAATGATAAGTAAACAAATGGAACCTAGTCAAATTCAAAAGGTTTTGCACAGTGAAGGAAAGTATTAACAAACTGTAAAGGCCACCTAATTAGTGGGAGAATATATTTGTAAATAATATAACAGACAAGGGATTAATATGCAAAATATACAAAAAAATCATACATCTCAACACCTGAAAAAAAAAAACTAATTTAAAAACTGGTCGGAGGATCTAAGTAGACTTTTTTTTTTTTTTTTTGCAGTACGCGGGCCTCTCACTGTTGTGGCCTCTCCCGTTGCAGAGCACAGCCTCTGGACGCGCAGGCTTAGCGGCCATGGCTCACGGGCCCAGCCGCTCCACGGCATGTGGGATCTTCCGGGACCGGGGCACAAACTTGTGTCCCCTGCATCAGCAGGTGGACTCTCAAACACTGCGCCACCAGGGAAGCCCTAAATAGACACTATTTTAAGGAAGATATACAGATGGCCAACAGGCACATGAAAAGATGTTCAATCATCAGGAAAATGCAAATCCATACCACAATGAGATATCATATTACATTTGTCAAAAAGACAACAAAAAACATGCATTGTGGAGAATATGGAGAAAAAAGAAGCCTTGTGAATTTTTGGTGGGAATATAACTTGATGCAGGCACTATGAAAGAGTATGAATAGTCCACAAAAATTAAAATCAGCATTGTCAAATATCCAGCAATTCTACTTCTGAGTAGAATAAAACAAAACAGTAACTGGGAAGAACATATGCAGCCATTTACTATGGTCAAGATATAGAAGCAACCTAAGTGCCCATCACTAGATGAATGGATAGTGAAGATGTGGTATACACACACACACACACACACACACACAGTGGAATATTACTCAGCCATAAAATGAATGAAATCTTGCCATTTGTAACAGCATTTGGACCTTGCCATTTGGATCTTGCCATTTGCAACAGCATTTGGAGGGTATTATGCTGAGTGAAATAAGTCATACAAAGAAAGACAAATACTGTATGATTTCACATATATATGGAATCTAAAAAGCTAAACAGACAAATATAACAAACAGAAATAAGGTCATAAATACAGATAATGAACAGGTGGTTGCCAGAGGGAGAGGGGTTGGAGGAGGAAAAGAATCAGTGAGGGGAATTAAGAGGTAAAGTTTTTCAGTTACAAAATAAATGAATCATGAGTATGTAATGTACAGTGTGGGTTATATGGTCAATAATTATTTAATAATTATTTTCTTTGGTGACAGATGGTATCTAGACTTATAATGGTGATCATTTTTAATGTGTAGAAATATTGAATAAGTATCTTGTGTACCAGGTTCTAACACAGTGTTTAGGTCAATTATATTTCAAAAACAAGCAAACCCATAGAAAAATAAAACAGCTGGAGTCAAGATGGCCGAGGAGTAGGAGGACGTAGAGTTCATGTCTCCCCACAAATGCATCAAGAATACATCTACAAATGGAACAATTCTCACACAGCACAGGCTGAACACTAGCAGAGGACCTCAGACACATAAAAGAACAAGAAAGATCCCTGCATAACTAGGTAGGAGGAAAGAAAGAAGGGAAAAGAAAGAGGAGAGGAAGCAGGATGGTACCTTCATCCCTGGAGGGGGAGCTCAAGGATAGGAGATGTTCCCATACCTGGGGAAGTTCCCTCACTGGCAGGGAGATTAGTTGGGACAGAAGGGGAGCTTTGTGAGCTTTTGGAAGAGAGCACAGAAACTGGTCTGTGGCAGGCAGGACAGAGTGAGACCTTCAGCCTCTGGAAAGGAGACCACAAAAACAGAAAATTAGAAAAATGAGATGACAGAGAAATATATTGCCCACGAAGGAACCAAATAAAGCCAACAAGAACAACTAAATGAAGAAGAGATAGGCAATCTACCTGAAAAAGAATTCAGAGTAATGATAGTAAAGATGATCCAAAATCTCAGAAAAAGAATGGAGGCACAGATCAAGAAGATACAAGAAATGTTTAACAAGGAGGTAGAAGAACTAACGAACAAAGAAAGAAAGATGAACAATACAATAACTGAAATAAAAAATACACACTAGAAGGAATCAACAACAGAATAAATGAGGTAGAAGAACAAATAAGTGAGCTGGCTGACAGAGTGGTGGAAATCACTGTCACAGAACAGAAGAAAGAAAAAAGAATTAAAAGAAATGAGGACAGCCTCAGAGGCCTCTGGAACAATATTAAATGCACAAACATTTGTAGTATTATAGGGGTCCAGAAGGAGAAGAGAAAGAGAAAAGCCCTGAGAAAATAACTGAAGATATTATAGCCAAAAACTTCCCTAACATGAGAAAGGACACATTAAATCAAGTCCAGGAAGCACAGAGAATTCCATACAGGATAAACCCAAGGAGGAACACATTGAAACACATATTAATCTAACTGACAAAAATTAAAGACAAAAAATATTAAAGCAACAGTGGAAAAGCAACAAATAATATACAAAGAATCTCCATAAGGTTATCAGCTGATTTTTAAGCAGAAACTCTGCAGGCCAGAAAGGAATGTCATAATATATTTAAAGTGATGAAAGGAAAAAACCTACAACCAAGAATACTCTACGCAGCAAGGCTCTCATTCATATCTGATGGAGAAATCAAAAGCTCTACAGACAAGCAAAAGCCAAGAGAATTCAGAACCACAAAACCAGATTTACTACAAAAGCTAAAGGACCTGTTCTAGGAAGAAAAGAGACCAGAAAGTTAAAACAATTTTGTACATATATAGACTGCTATATCAAAACCACATGGGAAGAGCAAACTCAGAAACTACAATAGATACACACACAAAAAAGAATAAGCAACCTCAAAACAACACTAAAGATGGTTATTAAGCCATAAGAGAAGAGAACAAAAGAGGAAAAAAGACCTACAAAAGCAATTAAGAAAATGGCAATAGGAACATACATATTGATAATTACCTTAAATATAAATGGATTACACACTCCAACCAAAAGACAAAGACTGGATAAATGGATTTAAAAAAAAAAAGAAGAAGAATATATATGCTGTCCACAAGAGACCTACTTCAGACCTAGGGACACATAGAGACTGAAAGTGAGGGTATGGAGAAAGAAATTCCATGCAAATAGAAATCAAAAGAAAGCTGGAGTAGAAATACTCATAACAGATAAAATAGACTTTAAAATAAAGACTGTTACAAGAGATGAAGAACATTATGTAATGATCAAAGGATCAATACAGGAAGAAGATATAACAATTATAAATATTTATGTACCCAACATAGGAGCACCTCAATATATAAGGCAAACACTAACAGCTATAAAAGGGAAAATTGACAGTAAAACAATAATAGTGGGAGACATTAACACCACAATTACACCAATGGACAAATCATCTAGAAAGAAAATTAATAAGAAAACACAAGCCTTGAAAGACTCATTAGACCAGATAGGCTTATTTGATATCTATAGGACATTCCATATGAATTCATCAGAATACACTTTCTTTTCAAGTGCAAATGAAACATTCTCCAGGATAGATCACACATTGGGCCACAAATTAAGCCTCTGTAAGTTTAAGAAAATTGAAATCATACAAAACTTCTCCAACCGTAATGTTATGAGATTAGAAATCAATTACACAAACACACACACACACACACACACAAACTGTAAAAAACACAAACAGATGGAGGCTAAACAATATGTTACTAAACAACCATTGGATCACTGAAGAAATCAAAGAGGAAATCAAAAAACACCTAAAGACAAATGAGTGTGAAAACACGATGGTCCAAAGCCCTTGTGATGTAGCAAAAGAGGTTCTAAGAGGGAAGTTCATAGCAATATAATCTTACCTCAGGAAACAAGAAAAATCTCAAATAAACAACCTAACCTTACACCTGACGTGACTAGAGAAAGAGGAAGAAAGAAAACCCAAAGATAGTAGAAGGAAAGAAATCATAAACATTGGACCAGAAATAAATGAAATAGAGACAAAGCAAACAATAGCAAAAATAAATGAAACTAAAAGCTGGTCTTATGTGAAGATAAACAAAATTGATGAACTGTTAGCCAGACTCATCAAGAAAAAAAGGGAGTGGATGCAAACCAATAAAATTAGAAATGAAAAAGGAAAAGATACAATGGACACCACAGAAATACAAAGGATCATAAGAGACTACTACAAGAAACTATACACCTATAAAATGGACAACTTAGAAGAAATGGACAAATTCTTAGAAATTTACAACATTCTAAGACTGAACAATGAAGAAATAGAAAACCTGATCATACCAATCACAAGTACAGAAATTGAAACTGTGATTAAAAACCTTCCAACAAACAAAAGTCTAGGACCAGATGGCTTCACAGGTGAATTCTATCAAACATTAGAAGAGAGTTAACACATATCCTTCTCAAACTCTTCCAAAAAATTGCAGAAGGAACATTCCCAAGCTAATTCTATGAGGCCACCATCACCCTGATACAAAATCCAGACAAATTTAGCATTAAAAATAAAATTACAGGCTGATAAAAGTGATGAACATAGATGCAGAAATCCTCAACAAAATACTAGCAAACAGAATCCAACAACACATTAAAAGAATCATACCTCTTGATCAAGTGAAATTTATCTCAGGGATACAAGGATTTTTCAATATCAGCAAACCAGTCAGTGTGATACACGTCAACAAATTGAAGAATAAAAATCATATGATCCTCTCAATAGATGCAGAAAAAGCTTTTGACAAAATTCAACACCCATTTATAATTTTAAAAAAATCTCCAGAAAGTGGGTATAGAGGGAACATATCTCAACATAATAAATGCTGTATATGACAAACAGATAGCAAACATCATTTTCAACTGTGAAAACTGAAAACACTTCCTCTAAGATCAGGAACAAGGCAAGGATGTCCACTCTCTCCACAATTATTCAACATAGTTTTGGAAGTTCTTGCCATGGCAATCAGATAAGTAAAAGTAATAAAAGGAATCCAACCTGGAAAAGAAGTAAAGCTATCAGTGTTTTCAGTGGCATGACACTATACATAGAAAATCCTAAAGATGCTACCAGAAAATTACTAGAGCTCATCAATGAATTTGGTAAAGTTGCAGGATAGAAAATTAATGTACAGAAATCTCTTGCATTCTTAAACACCCATAGTGAAAGTTCAGAAAGAGAAATTAAGGAAACAATCCCATTTACCATCACATCCAAAAGAATAAAATACCTAGGAATAAACCTACCTAAGGAGGCAAAAGACCAGTACTCAGAAAACTATAAGATACTGATGAAAGAAATAAAAGTTGAAACAAACAGATGGAGAGATATACCATGTGCTTGGATTGGAAGAATCAATATTGTCAAAATGTAGTATCCAAAGTAATCTACAGATTTAATACAATCCCTATCAAATTACCAATAGAATTTTTCACAGTTAGAACAAAAATTTTACAATTTGTATGGAAACACAAAAGACCCCGAATAGCCAGAACAATCTTGAGAAAGAAAAATAAAGCTGGAGGAATCATCTCCCTGACTTTATACTATACTACAAATCTACAGTAATCAAAACACTGTGGTTCTGGCACAAAAACAGAAATATAAATCAGTTGAACAGGATAGAAAATCCAGAGATAAACCCACGCACCTATGGTCACCTAATCTATGATAAAGGAGGGAAGAATATGCAAGACAGTCTGTTCAATAAGTGGTGTTGGGAATACTGGACAGTTACATGCAAAAGAATGAAATTAGAACACTCTCTAACACCATACAAAAAAAATTAAAAACCTCAAAATAGATCAAAGCCCTAAATGTAAGGCTGGTCACTATAAATCTCTTAGAGGAAAACTTAGGTGCAACACTCTGTGATATACATTGTGGCAAGATGTGTTTTGATCCACCTCCTAGAGTAATGAAAATAAAACCAAAAATAAACAAATGGGACATAACTAAACCTAAAAGCTTTTGCAAAGCAAAGGAAGACATATACAAAATTAAAAGACAATCCACAGAATGGGAGAAAATATTTGCAAAGGAAGCAACCAACAAGGGATTAATCTCCAAAATATACAAACAGATCATGCAGCTCAATATCAAAAACAAACAAATAAAACAACCCAATGAAAACATCAGCAGAACATCTAAATAGACATTTCTCTGAAAAAGACATATGGATAGCCAAGAGGCACATGAAAAGATGCTCAACATCACTAATAATTACAAAAACGCAAATCAAAACTACAATGAGGTATCACCTCACACCAGTCAGAATGGCCATCATTAAAAATTCTACAAACATTAAATGCTGTAGAGAGTGTGGTACAAAGGGAAACATCCTCTACTGTTAGTGAGAATATAAATTGGTACAACCACTATGGAGAACTGTATGGATGTTCCTTAAAAAACTAAAACTAGAGCTATCATATGATCCAGCAATCCCACTCCTGGACATATATACAGAGAAAACCATAATTTGAAAACGTACATGCACCCCAATGCTCATTACAACACTGTTTACAATAGCCAGGACATAGAATCAACTTAAATGTCCATCAACATAGAAATGGATAAAGAAGATGGGATACATATATACAATGGAATATCACTCAGCCATAAAAAGACAAAATAATATCATTTTCAGTGACATGGATTGACCTACAGATTGTCATAGTGAAGTAAGTAAGGCAGAGGAAGACAAATATCATATGATAATGTTTGTATTTGGAATTTAAAAAAATGGTACAAATAAACATATTTCCAAAACAGAAATAGAGTCACAGATGTAGAAAACAAATTTATGGTTACCAAAAGGGAACAGGGGGTGGGGATAAATTGGGAGATTGGGACTGACATATATAAACTACTATATATAAAATAGATAACTAATAAGAACCTAATGTATAGCACAGGGAATTCTACTCAATACTCTGTACAGTACTCTAATGACCTATATGGGAATAGAATCTAAACAAGAGTGATATATGTATATGTGTAACTGATTCACTTTGCTGTATAACAGAAACTAACACAATATTGTAAATCAAACTTACTCAAATAAAAATTAATTAAAAAATAAAATAAATCAGATGTATGGTTATAAGTGGTGAGAGGTGGGGGATGGAAAATTGGATGAAGATAGCAAAATTTACAAACTTCCAGTTTAAGATAAGTAAGTACTAGGAATGTAAAGTACAACATAATAAATATAATCAACACTGTTGTATTTTATGTAGGAACATTATAAGAGATTAAATCCTAAGGATTCTCATCACAAGGAAAAATATATTTCTTTTTATTTCTTTAATTTTGTATCTATATTAGAAGATGGATTTTCATTAAGCTAATTTTTCAATCATTTCATGAGGTATGCAAATCAAATCTTCATGCTGTACAACTTAAACCTATACAATGCAGTGTATTAATTATATCTCAAAAACACTGGGAAAAAAAATACCACCAAAAAAATAGCATCCATGAATATTACAACATCAAAGAAGCACTTTACATTAAAAAAAAACCTAATGCTAGTTATTTCAGCAAAAAGGGGACCCCCCCAAAATATTATAGTAATTCTACAATTAGATAATTTAATTGGCAAGATTCTTACTGGTATTTGCATATTACTTTTTGTTAAAGTGTTCTCACATGTATACCTCTCATATGACAGTATTATTACCTGGAAAACATAAAATAAGAAGAAAGATTTGAGTTTATTTACTTTCACAGCAATTTAGAATCTTTCCCTGTGTAAACTTAAATATCAATAATTTGTTTTAGGATTTTATAGCACACATTTTCATATGATCATATAAAACATTTGTTTAATAAAAGTAGAAATTTTTGAAAGATTTTAATGCTTGTCATTATGACATAAATTTCCCAGTATAATAATATGTTCTGTCTACTCACTATTATTTAGAAATATGTGGTAGCCTCACAGTTCTGTGCATTCAGTGAGTTCTTTTATGTCAACCTGGCATAAGCTCTTTATTTTTACAACTTAATTTAGTTTAAATGAAGGTTATATTAATGTGAAGGCATTCGCATCTTAGCCTGATAAAGATGCCTTGTTTTTCACATTTTCTGCCCTGTGATCACAGCACTTTTTCACCAAAGATCCAAAGAAGTTCTATTTCCAGAGACATTGAGAGATTTATGATAAAAATATGTTATTAGTAAAATGGCAGGACTTTCAGGGTTGTATATATTATGAAAAGGTTAGTGCGTAGTATTATCCACAGAACACTGTTTAGCTGACTTGAAACTTTATTGATGAGAAAATTTTGATTTTCTTTTCTGAAGAATATGTTGACTGTTGATACATATTATCCTCACAAATGAAAGTACACATTTATTTCTTTTGTTAATTGAAATGATTTTTAAGCTGGGGGAATATGGGCTACAATTCAAAAATATTTATTTCTGATTGGCTAACTTACTGCTTGTTAGATATACAAGTAGTTCATAATTGTTTTTTCCTATTATATTGTACTTATTGCCTTCCCTTATATAAAAATTGAAAAATAATATAAATAATCATAATATGAAAATAACAGCAATGACATTTTCTATTTTTGGTTTAAAGTAACAGAAATTGATTCTGGCTGTTTTAAATGAAAGTTAATGAAATAGATATGCGTAGTGGAAATCACCATAATCATCCCTTGATATCCGCAGGTTATTATCTCCAAGAACCCTACAGATACCAAAATCCATGGATGCTCAAATGTATATATAAAATGGTGTAGTATTTGTATATAACCTAAGCACATCCTCCATATACTTTAAATCATCTCTAGATTACTTATAATAGTTAATACAAGTAAATTATATATAAGTTGCTGCCAGCACATGGCAGATTTGTTTCATTTTTTAGAAATTTCTGAAAGTTTTTTAAAAAATATTTTTGATTCATGGTTGGTTGAATCCCCAGATGCAGGACCCACAGATATCGAGGGCAGACTGTATACTGATTGCAGGTTGGAAAATGTAGGCTAGAGAAATGTGCAAAAAATGAGACTCTAGGAGTACATGGCAACAGGAACATCTGGCTAGCAAATTGCTAGGTCCTCTGTCAGTGCTGAATAGTGTTCTACTGCCAGCATAGACAACTTAAAATTTTCCTTTATTTAACATGAAAATCTCTAGATTCTCACTAAGATTCTGATTGGATGAGCATACCATATTAGGGTTCTGATTCAGGAGCAAAGTTATTGTCTCTCACAATGTGCGGCAGGCCCATTGAGGAAGAGAAAGGGGTTATTGGAAGCTGTTGCAAAACTGACAGGTGTTCATTATATTTCGCCATTTTGTTTTTTCCAAAGCCAAAACTCTATTCTTATTTTTATATTTGTATTTATAAGTAAAATCATAAAGCACCTATCATTTAAGAGATACTCGACTCTTACAGAAAGGGAGAGAATGCCAAATATTATCAGTTCCTGATCTAGCTCTATGTAAAAGATCTTTGGATAACATCCTTAAGATATACTGTTTAAACAAAAACTTAATAAGCTTTATTTTTCAATCAGTTTTAGGTTTATGGAAAATGAAGAGAACTGTACAGAGTTCTCATATATAACTGTACAGAGTTCTCCCTCCACCCAGTTTCCCCTATTATTAACATCTTGCATTAGCATGGTATATTTTTGATAATTAATGAGACAGTATTGTTATTTATTAATAATATTATTACACGTTGTATTTTATTACAATATTATGTATAATAATATATTATATATTATAAAATAATATTGTTACAACTCTTTGTATTATACATTCTACTGGTTTTGAGAAATATATAGTGACATGTATCCATCACTGTAATATCTTGTAGAAAAGTTTGCCTGCCCTAAATATCCCCTGTGCTCCACTTAATCATATACTTCCTCCCCAAGACTCTGTGAAAAACACATTTTACTTTTCCTATAGTTTTGTGCTTTCCAGAATGTCATATAGTTAGAATTATACAGTACAGAGCATTTTTGGATGGGTTTCTTTTACTGAGAGATATGCATTTAAGATTTCTCCATGTATTTTTGTGACTTAATATCTCATTTCTTTTTATTGATGAATAATATTCCATTGACTGAATGCATCACAGCTTAACCATTTACCCACTGCCTTTAGTTGCTTTCAAGTTTTAGCAATAGTGAATTTATCTGTTTTAGACATTTATGTACATTTTTGTATGGACATAACTTTTGAAGTAATTTGGGTAAATATCAAAGACCAGGATCATATGATAAGACCATGTTTAGCTTTGTAAGAAATTCCAAACTGTCTTTCAAAGTGGTTTTATGATTTTTCATTCCCATAAGCAATGAATAAGTATTCCTATAGCTCTTCATCTGTACCAGCATTTAGTATTATCAGTGTTTTGGTTTTTACCAATTCTAATAGAAGCATTGATATCCCATTATTGTTTTAATTTGCAATTCACTAATGATATATGATATCAAGTATCTCTTTATATGTTCATTTGAAGATTCAATTTTTTTATTCCATTTATCATCATAGTGTGCTGATATGCAACTTACAGAGTTCATGGTGAGGTTGTACATGATAAACATGCCATATAAATAACGTTGGATAAAAAGAATAACCATTACTGAGATGAACTCCTATATTTTTCCTTCAGCAATTATTCAAGTGTATATATCAGAATTTAAGTCCTCCTGCACTACTCACTTTTGCCTTCGAGCAGATTCTCAGATAGATGGGATTGAATGGAAATATGAGGAAGAACATGAGATTGCTGGTTCCCGTCTCCATCCATCCTGTCTCCAGTATATAACAAAACTCTATTTCTTGATGATAACCAGGATCAACAACCCAACCTAATAATCTGAACCTATTTTTTGACTATTAATTCTGGAATTCATCCACGATAATTTCAAAATTGTCAATTACCTTCAAGATGACTTTTTGGTAGCTTACTGTAAAATCATTGTTTTGACCCTTGTGAAGCAGTTCTTTGTGTCATTAACGTTAATCCACAAATTCAGCAGAGTCCAGAGCTCCAGGAGCAGGAGAGAAACTTTTTTTTTAACAGGTCATTGGTTGTAACCATTAGAAATTCCACTCATAAGGATGTTCAGGCCCATGATGGCCAACAGCCATGAAAAGATGCTCAACATCATTAATCATCAGAGAAATGCAAAGTAAAACCACAATGAGATATCACTACACACACATACCTGTCAGAATGGCAATCATCAAAAAGAACACAACAATTGTTGACGAGGATGTGAAGAAAAGGGAACCCCCACAAACTGTTTGTGGGAATGTAAATTGGTGCAGTCACTGTGGAAAACAGTATGCAGGTTTCTCAAAAAACTAAAAATGGAACTACCATATGACCCAACAACTTCACTCCTGGGTATATAGCCAAAAAAACTGGAAACACAAATTCGAAAAGGTACATGCACCTCAGTGTTCATAGCAGCATTATTTATAATTGCCAAGATATGGACATGTCCATCAACAGATGAAAGAATAAAGGAGATGTGATATATATATAATATCCATTATATATACAACAAACTAGTGGTTATCAGTGAGGAGAGGGAAGCAGGGAAGGTCAAGATTGGCATAAGGAATTAAGAGGTACCAAGTATTATGTATAAAATAAATAAGCTACAAGGATATATTATACAACACAAGGAATATAGCTAATATTTTATAATAACTATAAATGGAATATAACCTTTAAAAATTGTGAATCTCTATGTTGTTCACCTATAACATATAATATTGTACAACAACAATTCTTCAATAAAAAAAGAAATTCTCCTCATACTCACACATGCCTTCACAGTTCTCTGTGGTATCCAGAAACATATTATGTGCTGTTTCAGAGCTCGCACCACAGCTTTTTTTTTTGTGGTACGTGGACCTTTCACTGTTGTGGCCTCTCCCGTTGTGGAGCACAGGCTCTGGATGCGCAGGCTCAGCGGCCATGGCTCATGGGCCCAGCCACTCCGTGGCATGTGGGATCTTCCTGGACCGGGGCACGAACCCTTGTCCCCTGCATTGGCAGGCGGACTCTCAACCACTGCACCACCAGGGAAGCCCCGCACCACACCTTTGAAGCAGTCCTTCAAGTGGAAACCATATAGCATAGTGATAATAAAATTCCATGAGAAGGGTAATGAGTAAACAAGTATATATTCTTGAAAATTATTTGAGTAATTTTTTGAGTTAAACATTACTCAAAATTGTTCTCAATATTCTTACAACTTCTAAACATTGGAGACCTCCCTTCCTCCATTGGATGTTTTACAAGCCAATCAGCTCTGTCAAAATCTAATTGTCAAAAATTGTCTAATTTTGCTGCATGCCCATTATCTATAGCCAAAACATTAATGAAGTTAGTTTTAAAAAGCCTTCAATTTAATGTTACTTGGTGACTATTCAGATATTAAATATCAGTTTTACTCTCTTCATTGAAGGCAAAAAGAGGGGAAAGAAAATTTGAATAGTGAGGTATCATAATATGTATTTTATTTTAAAAGGATCATTCTCACTGCAATGAGAATAGAACATAGATAAGTAAAGATTTGGGGTTCTAGAAGTGGGGAATGGATACAAAGGAGTCAAAATCTGAATATATTCTCAAATGAAGCCAACAGAATTTAAGAATGGATTTAGGGAAGAGATGTGGGAACATATGTATATGTATAACTGATTCACTTTGTTATAAAGTAGAAACTAACACACCATTGTAAACAAATTATACCCCAATAAAGATGTAAAAAAAAATGGATTTAGATGGAGATAAGAGAAAGAGAGAAAAGAAGAAAATTTTCAAAAGTTTTGGTTTTAACTATTATTAAATGCATTTGCTAATTCCTGAAAAGTCTGTGAGATGAAGACTTTGAATGATGTTTTAGTTGGCATTCAGCAGAAAACATATGACATACAGAAACTGGCAGTTTGAAGAGAATTTAATAAAGGGAAGAAAGTAACTACAAAAGTTGGGTCTGGGAAAATCAAGGGGGTATTTACAGTACTCTGGGGGTTAAAAACTGTGATAAGAAAGTGGTTGCCATTATAATTCCTACATCTAAATGGAAAGGGCGATTGCCACAAACCATGTAGATTTCCATGCATAAAGTTGCCTGAAGAAAACTGTGTTCTTCAGTAAAGTGTTACAGATAACATATGGTGATCTTAGTGAAATAAATACCTTAATATTACTCTCCTCTTGCTCTCTAGTCTTCATTCTGATATCTCTCATTATGCAAATGCAACTGGAAATAAGAGAGCAAGTGTTTCTTGATCTAGTTCAAATGGATTAATCCTGCTATGGTAGAAAGCATAGTGGAAAAAATATGAATAATGGATTCCAAGCAGTTATTTGAAGATATATAACACAGGTAGAATGTCAGGAATGAAGCATTAGTCAGCAAAGTAGAAATGTTCAGTAGTCTGGAGTTCAAGGGAAAAGTTAGGACAAGTGATATGAATTAGGGAATGGTCCGCATATATATGATATATAAAACCATGTAGCTAGATAAGTAGTTTCTAATTTTAAAAAGATTTCAAAGACCCATATCTATTTCTATCTAGATTTAGGTGAGGAAATCAAAGACTTCAGCAGTTCTGAAGCATTGCCTGGTGAGGCAAGAGAACCATGAAAGAATTCTGACTGATAAGAAAAGTGAAGACTGATTCAAATATTTCTTATAGGTTTAGTAGGATGAGACTTAAGAAATTGTACCTAGTTTTGGTATTATGGAAGTAAATTTTACTGAACAATACCAAGGACCTGATCAGACAAAATATTAAATGTTTGCCAATCCTAGGATACCTGTATTTCCATTGGCTTTGTTTCTCACTACTTAGAGGAGCCATAAAACTGGATAGTCTTGAATTATCATTAATTGAATTAGACATTTAAAGTTAAACTTCCCAAAGATTCTCTAGCCCCAACTTAGATGTAGAAAGTTCTTTTGATCTTTACAAGGCCAAGTGAATATATATACACTGTGGCTTAATTTTCACACTTATTCTATTGCTAACGAGTGTTACCTTGTGGAAGATAGTGTACCATGCATGTCGTGACATATGACTCTATCATTTCTCTCTCTTTCATTTGTCTTCTGCATAGAGGACATGCAAGTTTATGGTGAAATAAATCTCAATGCATAGTCTTCCTATTCACCATACCAACCTATGTGGAAACAAAATTTACTTTACAGAAAGGATCTAAGTCTATCTATGATAATGTTTGACCACTCAATTACATACTTATCCTCACCCTGTTCTGGATATTATTTTGTGTTGCAGGTTGTATAAAGGTCAATCATAAATGTTATAAATAATTTTGAATTATGATTATTTATAGCAAGATCTCCCATGAGTTTCTGAATTCCTCAGTTATATTAGTTATATTGTATTTATGAACAAAACCCACAAATTTATGTTTCATGAAAATGAAATGTCATTTTAGAGGCACTTCCATTGGTGTGTCTTTTCTTCCCATAAAATCTGCAAAAGATTGAAATTTTAATTAAAGATTCAAGTCACTGTCTCAAAATTTGTGTTTGTTTAGCAAATAAATGTAGTGTCCCTTCTGATTGGATATTTAGGACCTCATGAGAAACTCAGCCTTAAAAGTGATTTCTCCTTAGTCATAAATTTATTAACAATATTCCTTATAACTGGTATAATTTTTAAACGCTCTTAATATTCTGGGTTGCCTTTTTAAAAATCTTGATCACTGCTCATGAACAACACTAGGAGAAAAATATTACTTCCCTTCACCTTTCGCATTTATCTAACTGCTCTCATATTAATTCATATTTAGATTTCTTTTTACTGTGTTATGAATCTCATTGGAAAAAAGAGTAAGCAGTTGCATGTTTGTTTACATTCACCACAGGCACCATGCATCATCTTTCACAAAGTAGCACTTATTGAAAATAAAATAAATGTGTAATTAAGCTAATATAGCAAATTAAAGTTTATTTATTCATTAAATGATATACAAAGTGTATATTTCCTTTTCATATGTTGGATTCTCAGGAAAAATGAACACTCGATAGCTGTTAGTTAAACTCAATTGAATTGGCATACAGTTGGATTAAAATTCTGATTGTCATATCCTCCACTATTGTAGATAAAACAATGGAAGTAGTATTTCTCATATGTCTCTTCAAATACATAAAAGTGCTAATATAGTACTACAAAGTTTCTATTCTCTTAAGTGGAAACTTTTTGAAAGGATGCCTCATATTTCCTACAGTAAAGATTATAGATTTTTTAAGAAGTTACTAATATCATAAGGATCTAAATGTATTCTTCTTTGAATCATCTACATACATGCATACAAATTTTTATTCCAGAGTCTTCATGAACCCTAACTTCCAGGATCCAAGGACCATGGATAAGAATACAGATCTACAAGTAACTCATTTGAAAAGATCCAGATAAATCATTTCAATCCATGACTGAAGAAACCAAGATATAGTCCTAATAATTTAAAATAATAATAACAATAATAATAATAGTGAATCTATAGTATAGTGTAAGGGAAACAATAATGAATTTGAGACTAAGAGTCCTACATTCAGTTGTGTGAAACTATTAAAAAATTTTATTCTTTGGCTCAGAGCACATATTGAACATACCACAGCAAATGACATATTGCAGGCACTCAGTAAATATATGTATTATATTTATTATTTTCCACCTTTTTTGTCTGAGATAAGTTATAACCAGAAAAACCCAAGTTGCAATTTACTCTCTAATACCACTTTCTGACAGTTCAATAAGTAAACATCAACTTTAAAGTCAATTAAAATTTTGTTTGTTTTAAACTTAATTTTAGATAAATATTTTTTTAATATATACACGTATGTTTCCTATTTCATTAGTGATATGCATAATTGGGATTAATATGACAATCAATAGGACTTTAAACTTCTTTAATAAGATAATAAATTTTAACTTTCTAAAAATATTAAAGGTATAATTTTACTTTAATATAATGACACAGAGTAAAGTTTAGACAGCAGGCAAATTTAGATCTTAATGATAAAATTCTACATATACTGTATTTGTCTAGTTGTTTTCATCTGAAAAGTAAAAAAGGTTGACTTGTATACACTGAAATCCTAATCATGAGTAATTATGACTCAACTGTAGCTTCACAAGATACAAAAATACAATCTGAGTTGGAAAATGGTGAAATTTTCAGCATAATTTAAATTTATTTCAAATTATACATTATATATATAAAACATATATAAAATCTCATGATAATCTACAAGAAAAAAGAAAATATAAAATATTCAGAATATCTGTGTCAAGATTGTCAACAATTTTAATAATATTCTAGAATTTACCATGGATGAGTACAACAGATGCTTATTGTATTATTGCATTATTTTTTAAATTCCACATGTGTATTAAGTATATTCTTTGGTATGTATTAAACATAGCATTAAGATGGAATAAATAATTGCAAAAGACTGAATTCCAAATTAGGGAAAAATAAAATGCACTTGTGAAAATCATTCCATATTCAAAGCAATATATTTGGAAGCTAAATATTTAAAGTATAAATATTTAAATGTTCATAAATACTTAAAGTATTTGTATATTTATGGAATTATATAAGAAATAACACTTTGGTAAAATTCCAGAAATATTTTTGTAAATGGCAGCTTTTAATCATCCTACAAATTATCCTCTTAAAATACCTGAAATTGTAAATTTATATCTTTGGCCAACACCCTTTCTCTACTCATGAAATAAACATTTTATCAATATCATTATCAGGTAATTGTCCACCTACAGTAATTACAACTAACAACTCATTTCAATAGTTCACATCTTTGAGCACAGCAGTTTTTTGTGAAACACTGTTGTCAAATTTCAGAAAAGGTTTTTGAAATTTTTAAATGTTACACAGATAATTTTATTATTAAAATATTGTTCACAATAAAGTGAGGACTATTTAGAACATTGTTTACTTTAAATTTTGTATTCTTAAAAAAGGTCCTTTCAATGAGAGAACAAAGATGGTGGAATAAGAGGACATGAAGCTCACCTCCTCCTAAGAACACATCAAAAACACTTCTACAAGTAGAACAATTCACGCAGAAGATCAACTGTATACTGGCAGAAAGACTCCTGTATAACTCAGGCTATAGGAAAGATCCACATGGAATCAGGTAGGAAGGGAAGAGAAAAAATCAGGTCAGTCTTGTGCCCCTGGGAGAGGACTCAGCAGGAAATGGCGATTATACAGGTGGACACCCACCCTCAGGAGTGAGCAGGTTGAGTCTCAGACTTAGGTGTTCCAGTCCTGAGGTCCCACATAGAGGAGACAAGACCTCTTAGCTGGTTGGAGGACTGCTGTGGCAAACAGAAGGACTCAGAGAAGCTTGGTCCCCACTTTTGAGGAGAGCATATACAGTGTCCAGTGCCTGAGGCAGGGCAGAGAGATGTTTGCTCTAGCAGCCACCAGGTTTCCCTTGACTGTCTCACCACGTGCCCCAGCTCAAGCTGAGCAAATAATCCAGCCCTACTCACTCCATGCCACAGCATGGCACTGAATCTAGGGCAGCCACACCAGAGAAAAGATTTGATCATGGGACACAGAGGAAACCCAGTCCTAGGGTGGAGCCTGGGTGGGGTGATGGCAGCCACTGTTGGTGCTTACTCAGGCAGCACTTCAGAAGCTGCCCATATCTCTGATGGTGACCACTCTCTCACAACAGCTAACCTCCATAACCATGATGCAAGTCCACAGGGACTCCCACCAGTGCAGTGGAGTGGCTCCACAACAGGGAGGGAGGTGGGGTCAGCAGCAGTGATCGGCTGTGAGAGACCAAGGAGACTTGCACCCAAGGTTGTAGACACTACTCAAGCAGTGCATCAGACTTCCTTCTGCAGACTGGCCTCACTTGTTTCAGCACTCCCCTCCTCTGGGACAAAAGTCCTGGTGACAGGAAAGGGGGAAAATAAGCACACTTAAAGGGAACAGAGCCAGCTCAAACCTGACCCTCAGGGTTTCTTCTACAGAAACGTGGGATAAGACCCTGTCCCTAATGGGGAGTAACAGACACTGAGCAGAGAGTAAGTCCCACCTCACACCCCGCACAAGCTCTAGCTCCTCCATCTCCAGCCACACCCACTACCAAGGTGATAGCTGACAGCACTCCCTGAGAAAAGACATAACTGTCATCCATGTCAAAACAGCCCTCCCACTAAAGGCATTGGACACATACAGCCTATATAGGAATGCTCTCACATAAGAACACCCTTTCAAGACCACAGTACTAACTATTTCACATAAGTGCATAAAGGCAGAGAAAGCTAAGCAAAAGGAAAAGGCAGAGGAACTACTCTCAACTGAATGAGCAAGAGAAAAACCCTAAAAAATGAAATAATAAAACAGAAATAAATAATTTACCAGATAAAGCATTCAAAGCATTGGTTATAAAAATATTAACAGATGGGGAATAAAAAGACTGATCTAAACACTGAATATTTTAACAGAGACCTAGAAAATATTTTTTTAAAAAAAGCCCAATCATAAATGAATAATTCAATGGCTAAAATAAAAAAAATAAAACACATTAGAAGAATGAATAGCAGACTAAGTGATACAGAAGAATGTATAAGTGATCTGGAAGTTGAATAATGAAAATCATCCAATCAGACTTGCAGAAAGAAAAAAAATTAAATGAAAACAGTTTAAGAGCTCTCTAGGATAACATTAAGTATTTCAACATTCCCACTGTATGGACTCTGAAAGGAGAAGAGAGAGAAGGAGATTAACAATTTATTTGAGGAAACTATGGCTGAAAACTTTGCAAACCTGAAGAAAGAAATAGATATCCAGGTACAGGCAGCAAAGAGAATTGCACACAAGATAAACCCAAACAAATCCACACCTATATATCATAATTAAAATGGCAAAAGTTAAAGAGAGAATCCCAAAGGCATCAAGAGGAAAACAGTCATATACAAGGGAATCCTCATAAGGCTATCAGCTGATTTCTCTACAGAAACTTTGCAGGCCAGAAGGGAGTGGCATGACATATTCAAAATGCATATATGCAACATATATATGCAACCTAGCAAACTTTACCCAGCAAGATTATCATTTAGACTAGAAGGACAGATAAAAAACTTCTCAGAGAAGCAAAACACTAAAATAATTCATCAAAACTAAGTGTACCCTGAAAGAAATGTTAAACAGTGTTCTCTAAATGAAAAAAAAAAAAATCCATAGGAAAGGGAAAATCTCACTAGGAAAGGCAAACATATAGTAAAAATTGAGGATCAACCAACTAAATAAGCCAGCATGTAGATTAAAAGACAAAAAATGTAAAAGCAACTATAACTACAATGAATAGTTAAGGGATAAGCATGAAGAGGTAAAACATGATATCAAGAAACCAAAATGTGTGGGAGGGGAGTAAAAAATATAGATTTTTTAAAAATGTGTTTGAACTTAAAAGACTACCAGTTTTTAAGAAGTAAATATAAATATGGATCAACATATATGAACTCCATGGTAACCACAAATCAAAAACGTAAAATACCTATGCAAAAATGAAAAAGGAAGGAACACAAGTATACTATAATACTAAAGAAAATAATCAAACAAGGGAAGAAACACAGAAATGAACTACAAAAACAACCACAAAATAAGTAATAAAATGACAATATATATATACCTACCAATAATTACCTTAAATGCAACTGGACTAAATTAAAGACCTAAATGTAAGACCTGAAACCATAAAGCTCCTAGAAGACAACATAGGCTGAACTATCTTTGACATAAATCATAGCAATATTTTTATAAATAAATAAATGACTTTTATAAATAATTTTTATAAATAAATAATAAACAATTAGCTCCTAATTAAACTTAAAACTTTTGCATAGCAAAGGACACCATCAACAAAATGAAAAGAAAACCTATGGAATGGGAGAAAATATTTGTTAATGATATACTGACAAGTGGTTAATAATCAAAATACATAAACACCTCGTAAAACTCAATTTAAAAAAATCAAAAAAATTGTCAGGAGATCTGAATAGACATTTTTCCAAAGAATGAATGCAGGTGGCTAACAGACACATGAAAAGATGCTCAACATCACTAATTATTAAAGAAATGTAAATCAAAAACACAATGAGCTATCATTTCACATGTGTCAGAATGGCTACCATCAAAAAGTCTACAAATAACAAGTGTTGGTGAGGAGGTGGAGAAAAGGGAACTCTTGTACACTGTTGGTGGGAATGTAAATTGGTGCAGTGACTATGAAAAACAGTATGTAGGTTCCTCAAAATCTAAAGATAGAACTATCATATGATCCAGAAATTCCACTCCTGGGTATATATATCTGGAAAAAAAGTACTAATTTGGGAAGATACACGCACTCCAAAGTTCAGAGCAGGGCTATTTACAACAAGAAAGATATGGAAGAAACCCAAGTACGCATCAGCAGAGAAATGGATAGAGTAGAATTTGTATATACATATACAACAGAATATTACTCAGCCATAAAGTAATTCTGCCATTTGCAGAAACATGGCTGAACCTAGAGAATATTATGCTTAGTGAAATAAGTCAGAAAGAGAAAGACATATATTGTAAGATATCAATAATACGTAGAATCAAAAAGCAATCCAAATGAGTGTACATGCAAGACAGAAACAGACTCACAGATATAGAGAAAAAACTCGTGGTTACTAAAGGGGAGAAGGAAGTGAGGAGGGACATGGTTTATGGGTTTAAGAGTTACAAACTAGTATGTATAAAATAGATAAGTAACAAGAATATATTTTATATAAATTATAAAATTATAATTTATACCTAACGGGAATTATAGCCATTATCTTGTAATAACTTTTAGTGGAGTGTAATATGTAAAAATACTGAATCAGTATGCTGTACACCTGAAACTAATATAATATTGCAAATCAACTATGCTTCAATTTAAAAAGATCCTCTTCATCTATATGAACACACATATGACAAGTCAGTGCTTTGACCTCAAGTACATTGGAGAAAATCTTAACATATTTCAGAAATTAGTGCTTTGTTTCTTTTTCCCTTTAAAACATTGTACTGTATAGAGATTTTTCTATTTTAATTTAAAATATCACTTGAGAGAATTTGTAATGTCTTGCAAAATATGGTTTTGTTTGAAGAGTATTAAAGCTCTGGTAATTTAAAATTTTCTATAGCTTAAAAAATATTTTTTATCTGTGGAAGTACACAGTTGACAAGTCTAGGTAAATGATAAGATTGTGTGCAATATTTAACAATGCACTGTATTTCAAACAAAAAAGTAGGTTTTTGTTCACATAATCATTAATATATAATTTAAAAATTAAAAGTAATCTCAGCATTTTGACAATTCTATATGCATGTCATTCAGGGAGATATGGCAGGTTGATTAAAGGAATCCCTCAGAGAGTGATATATTCAATATAAAGTGGTTTTAAATGACCCAATGCTGTTGTCAGTCATTCTAGTTATTCTTATTTGGCTGCATAGTTTGCACAGTAGTTCCTAATTCAAATCTTTTATCACTGTCCTTAAAAGCCCATTCTAATCCTTTCACTTTAGTGCAAGACTTCAGTTCCTGGTTTACATATAGGCTCAAAGTCATTTGATTTAAGTATACTCAGCTTCCCTTTCCTTTGCCTAATTATTTTTCAGATTCCTTACATCCACCTTATAATTTTCTTTTACTTTAACTCTTCTTACTTTTTGTCTCCTTACTTCTTAGCCTTTTCTAGGCTAATTCTTCTTTTATTGATAATTTCTTCTATAATATTACCTCAATATGTTCTTTATGAAATAATTCTTTTTCTCATTCATTTTATTCTCTCTCTGTTTACTTTGTCATTCCAGACAAAAACACAATTTAGACCTGCATGTCTGTAGTACCTTGACATTCCTGTGTGTGTAAGGTGCTTTTACAACACATTTCTCTCCTCTTCCTCAAACCATTACAAGTAGTTTTGGCTAAAATTGTTGTCTCAAAGTATTAGCTCTTGTTAAATATATGAAATAAAAAATAAAAAAGAGGATACATGCACTGTGAAATGAAGAGTTTTAGGAGATAAAACATAGCTGAATATTTATTATGATAAATATATGTTTACATAATAAATATGATAAAACATGGATTCAGAACTTGATGCCTATGATTTCTAGTTGGGTTGAATTGTACAAATTATGAAACTAACCTAAGTCAGTTTCCTTTTAAAAAAAATAATAAATTAATATTGTTTTTTTAACTGTAATGCTGACAGTATAGGTATTAAATACATATGCAAGTGTTGGTTAATTTTCAGTTTTAAAAATAAAGATTATATATTTTCAAATTTTTATCCTTAAGGAGAATATGTCTGCACAGCCAGGATTTGTCCTCATATATGATTTTAGAAGGAAAGATACTTTCTTATAGAAGCCAGTGGACTAATAATTGAAGCCAAATATTGCCAGGGTTACAATACGGCATTTCTAACACAAGGCTCAGAATGGACAATCATATTGTCCATGTTCTTATTATATACATGCTTCCACTATATGTGTTAAATTCCATAAATACTTCATATTTTAGTCATCTAATTTCTAGTATGATTAGAAATTAATCAGATTTAGTAAGATTACCAGCCCATTTGTCTGCTACACTCTGGAGGTCAGAAAGCAGTGGGATGGAAGAAAAAACTGTTGACTAAGTAGTCTACATCCAGGAAACTAGCCTCCAAAATTGAGGACAAAATCGAGACACTCCCAGATAAACAGAAGTGGAGGGATATTGTTACCATGAGGCCTGCCCTGGAGGGAGTATTTCCAGTTATCCCTAGTAAAGGCACAATCACGGGCAAACCCAAAGCAGTGCTGTGATTCTGATGTGCAAATCTGCAGGGTTTAAAAGAGAGATGCATAAAAGTAATTACAAATCTATGTTAAAAGATGTAATTTCTGAAAAAAAATATAGCAATCAAATTCTAAAAATCATTATGAGTAATTAATGTACCTGAAACTCCCACAAAGTCATATAATTCATGTCTTGGAGCTATGCCTTATTGCATTTATTTGTAAGAATTAACTTACTAGTAGAAATGAAATAAATCAGGAGCTGATCAAACATTCATTGATTCTTTGATATTTTGAGGAGTATGAAGCTGTGTCCCTCAAGATGCTATCAATAATCTTTGAATAAAAATACAGACATGCACAAGGAAAAACAACTTTTCCACAAGTCCTAGACCTGTATTAGCGTGAGTAAAAAGGGATCCACATACACACATACACATGACAGCAATATGGACAGCCTTGAAGAAGACTCGCAGAGCTATACATCCTTGGCTTTATATGTTATATCGGCAGATACAAAATTCAAATTTGTAGTTTAAATAAATGTTTCTCCCCTTGTACTGTATCTGTTTGAATTAAGAGCCTCCACCCTCAGCCATAAAATCTTCCCTAAAGATGAGGTTGTATTCCTCTGCTTACTGAAGGACATCAGGCCGTCAAAATGAGGAGCTTAGAAAATGAAAATATATGAGACACATTCCACCAAGGGGAAGAAAGAGCGATCACTGGAAGCTGGTATCAGCAGAGAAGATTTGAGTACACCAGCACTGGACTGAGAAAGTGGTTTCAGTTGGCACCAGTGACTAGATGGGATAGGTAAATCCTTGGTAGTCAGCAGGGAACCAGAATGAAATCAGTCTGAAGATATGCATAAATTTGCACAATACCCACCCACTCCCTTGACTTCCGGCCTTATGTGAGCAACAGCTCTCTGTCTTTGTATACAACTATTGGACATAAATGCAGAGAGAGAAGATATGGCCTTTGTAGAGAAGGAAACTAAGTAAACAGAAAATATTACCTCCCACTGGCAAGCTAAGTTTTCTTCACTATCATCAGGATTGGGGATTGCTGAAGTTTCAATTATTTATTGAAATTAAGGAGTTCTAGTATTTTGGTCGCCTTAATAAACTATGGGTGATAATTTACCCACTTAAAGAAGTATTATATACCTAACATGTAAGACAAAAATTATCTTGAATTATAAAAATGTATTTGATTGAAGAAATCCATACTCATTATTCTGAAGCTAATATTTATCCTTAATTATTATTAGAGTTTTAAAATCACATTTTTTCTACTCTAGCACATGACATATATGCTGAATTTTAGGCATCATGTTTGCAGAAAAATAGAATCCGGCATCAGAATATTGCTTCTTAGTTTCTGACTACTACTTGAATGGTTTTGGATAAATTACCTAACATTAATCTGAAGCTGTTTCCTCATCACTAGAATGGGATAATAATAATAGTAATAATAACAATTATTTTAGTAATAACAACAAATTTTTAATTTAATGGAACACTTACCAGGTAGTCTGCATTCAGCATATGAACTCCTCTTCAATTTGAGGAACTTTCATTCTGTGGATCTTGGAGGAAGACATGGACAAAACTTCTCCCAAAGAAGTCAAAGTGCACTGTTACCTTCTCCATAATCCTGTAATCAATAGGATTTTAAGTGTAATCAGTTTGACCCTCTAGAATTTTATACACCTAGGACTTTGAATATTGAACAATGTCTCAAAGACAAAGGAGCAAGTGAGAAACTTCTCAGTGTCAAGGTTGGTGACAATTATACAGGAGAGGAGTTGAAGAGTGCCCTTGACCATTCAAGGAAGTGCTGTAGGTGGTATCCAAACCTGGATGTTTCCTCAGATGACTATCTACAATTAATACCTGTATATTTTCTGTGACTGACAAAATATCTTATCTATTCATGAGTCACCTGATATCCTTCCAAAAATTCTTCTGCTAAAGATCTCCAAGTCCATTTTTATTGTTTGCAACTAAGCATTGTAACTAACATCATTTAGTATTCACAGTGTAATTAGGAAGGTGAAAAATATGAAATCTATAACAGTTCAGTATAATGATTTTATGGAAAACATATTTTTAATTTAAACCCTTTGTAACTTTTCAAACATCTTCAGCAGAATCCCTCCTCAATAAGGAACAGTGTATTAGTTTTCAGTCACTGCCTATAACAAATTGTGACAAACTTAGTGGCTTTAAACAGCATATATTATTATCTTTCATTTCTGATGAAGTCCAAAATAGGTCTCATGGGACTAAAATCAACGTATCATCAAGGCTGCATCCCTTTCTGGAGGCTATAGGGGTGAATCCATTTCCTACTCTTTTCAACTTCTAGAAGCCACCCATATTCCTTAGTTCATTAACCTCTTCATTCATCTTCAAAACCAACTACAGCAGGTCAAGTTATTCTCACATCTTATCACCCTAACTCCTTCTTGTGCTCCTTCTTCCACATTTAAGATTTTTCCACAAATTCACTTTTATGATTACATTCAGCCCATTCAGATGATTCAAAATAATCTTTTTTTTAAGGTCAGTTGACTAGGAACCTTAAATCCATCTGTCACGTTAACACTCCTTTTCCATATAAAGTAACATAGTCACTGGTTTCAGAGGTTAAAATGTGGATAGACCTGGGGAACCATTATTCTGCTTATTACAAAGAGCATCCCCCAAAAAGATTTGCATGTGGTTTAAAAACTGTATGAACAGATATAGAAACAATGAATTAATTAGGGCAGATTACAGTATTAATATTTACTTAACTCATATCAAATAATTTTAACCAAATTCCAGATAATTTATTTATGGGGAAAATCACTTTGTGCATGTTATTTTTTTAAATGATTTTTGATTTTAAAGGTTTCTGAAGGATTTGTAAAAGTAACTGAAAATGCAATAAGTCACTTTATAGGCATTATAATCAAATTAACCAAGATAGGAGTTATAGAAAATATGACAACTTAGGAATTAGGTGCCTATAGATAATTCCTCCTTTTATTTAACAACTACAAAAAGAGAACAAGATAAATCCAGAGGGATAAAAAGATGTTTTCCACAAATTGAAAATAATGAACAGCTGTTTTAGGGCCAAAGAGGTTAAAAATCTACTGAAGTAACTATATATGTGTTTAATGAAAATCTAGCTATCAAATCTGTCTTCCATTACAAACAGAAATCATATTGTGAAATATAGAAGGAAACATAAAGTTGAAATCATGAAATAGGTTTTGGGTTTCAAATAGGAGACTCTGAATATAACTATTTATGAAAAAAGTTACTTTATAATGCAGGATCACCAGATCATATATAACTTAGTAATGTCTTTATTAATAATTTATCTTAAATTTTTCTAAATCACATTTTATGTCTTCCTTTCTTGTCTTTTAAGTCTTTCTTAGGTTTAAAAGGAAAATTTCTATGCCTCTTTATTTTATTTTTTGGCTTTTCTTACATGAACCATATTTTAGAAATACCGAATGTAATTGATATGGGGAAGTTATACTTTATTTTAAAAAATTCTGTTAATAAAGGCAGAGGAAATGAGTTTAAAGCAAAATGTATGTAACTCATGGGAGTGGTAATGGTAGATTAGGTTGACAACAACTGAATCCACTGACTAATTTTAACGTCTCTAAATCTGGGACAATGGGACAATCTTCTTTTTTATTTCTGAATGTGAGTCAGTTTTTGACAATGGTTAAAAACTATACCCATAGCAAACAGAAGGAAAACAAAGTAAGTTTTGAACAAAAGTAAGCCTGCGATGGCATCAGTGTCTAAAGTATCTGAAAGGATGCCAAATAGTTTTCCAATTTTTAAAACAGTCTCAATCCTCCTCCTTCTAAAATGCTTTCATCAAGAAATGGAAATACATTAATAAGAAAATACTATATTTAATTTGTTGTTCTTGTTTGACAGTTTCACAAATATATCTAATATCATCAATTTTTAACGAATTATGGCGAAATTAGAATTCAGGTATACTAATATTATTGACCTAGAAATCTAGAGTTTTAACATTTAACATTTTTAACATCTTAAAATAACCATTTTTTAAATATTGTTTTATTGGGATATTTCCTGTACATTGAAAATAACTATATTATTAACTATTGAAAAATAACTAATTTGTTACTTAGGAGTGACTGTGATTTTTATGGGGATTTGGGAGTACATTTCTGCTTTAAACATCTTAATATTTATATTTAGCACTTTTCAAATTACCATAACTCCTTAACATTATTTTACCATTAGAATATTCTTTATACTTGAAAACATAAAATCCTACAGCAGCAAATGAGGCAAACAATATTATATAAAGAAAAAAATTACTGTTTTAATGAGATTAATCTCTTGGAGATTACAATGCAATAGAAATCATAGAATGAGATGATGTAAATTGCAAGTTCAATATTTATGAACGTGTGTACAGGTTTTTACTGGAGGGTTTTTTCCCTTCTCCCAAAACTCCAAACAAAGTTAAATCAACTGACCTCCTCATCCTAGTTTCCTCCAGGCTATTTCATTTTCCACACAGTTCTATTTAAACCTTAATGTATTTTTCAGGAACTCTTTAACCTTCCCCAATAAATGCACAAGACTTTAGGGATGGTTGCGGTTTGTTACTATTTGTTTTTAATTAATTGGAGTTTTCTTAAAAAAGTAAAATAAAATGAATTTTTGGGAGCAGTCTTTATACAGCGTGTTGAGTGGTCAGTTAAGGTTAATTTTACAGTGCTCTATACTAACCAAATGTTTTAAAATAAACTACGAATGCAATTTGTTGGTAGAATTTGAAGATTTATCAACTGAGAAGAAGAAATCAGAACATTAGGCTGGAGTAATAAGGGTAAAGAGAAACAGAAATTTTAGTTGCAATTTTAAATAGAGGAGGTAAGATATATTAAGGAGAGAGTATATACAGAATAGGTTGTTAAATGGAAGAAATAAATGGTTAGTTTTTCTTTGAAGTACAAGTATCATAACTGCTACTAACACCAACAACCTTTTCTTCTACCATGTGGAAGAAAATATTTATACAATTTTGAAAATTATCTTGAACGAGTTGTAATTTATTCGATAATCTGAACTCAATTTAAAGAGACCTAATGTCTAAGTCTAAGCCCTATATTTTATTTATATTTCACTATTTTATCAAGAAAAGGGAGCATAATACCATCTGCTGATTGCTTCTAAATAGGCAAATGAGTTGTGGAATGTATTTCAAAAAGTAAATTTAAGGAAGAAGAATCTATATGAATAAGGAAATGACAACAATAAAATTATTATAACCTGTCTGTGTTTATTATACAATCCATATAAATATTGCAGTCCTTAAAGACTCTGAGAGACTATCATCAACATAAACTCCTCATCAAAGGGGTTGTGTCTCATTGACTGGGGTACTTCACATAATATAGGCTCTAAATGAATGTGTGGCAAATGTGTTCACCTCATAACTATTGTTGCCATAGTAGTGAGAAGGAATAGTTTAAATTAATAGCAGGAGTTTAGGGATTTTGTTTTGTTTTTGCTATAGTGCTTTGCAAGAAGATAAAATATTTGTAAGGAATCAGCAATTACAAAATTTTCACTTCATGTAACTGTAACTAAAGCCCATGTGTTACAACATATAATATTCGGTTAAAAATATCTTGAAATATACATATACATTATTATAATCTCCAAGGTATATATCCAAATTGTGATATTGATTTATACTATAAAAAGAAAAAATTGCTTTTCAAATGAGATCAAAATGAATGTTTGGTGCTGACTCAAATAATTTAATGCCTTAAAATTACTTTGAACAGTGCCTACCTTATATAAAATACACAATGATTGGTAGTTGTATGCCACACTTTTCTGACTTCATCAAGTTTTTGTTTATTTGTTTGTTTGTTTGTTTGTTTTCGGTATGCGGGCCTCTCACTGCTGTGGTCTCTCCCATTGTGGAGCACAGGCTCCGGACATGCAGGCTCAGCAGTGATGGCTTACAGGCCTAGCCGCTCCTCAGCATGCCGGCTCCTCCCAGACTGGGAAACGAACCCGTGTCCCCTGCATCGGCAGGCGGACTCTCAACCACTGTGCCACCAGGGAAGCCCTTGGGGCTTCATCAAGTTTTGAGTTGAAGCTCAACAGGCTTAAATTTTCACAGAGATTATCTGTATATTAAGGTTTATTTTAAATAATAACTAATATAAGTTTTAAATATTACATGAAATTGAACACAATTCTGATAATGTAACCTTATATACTGTTTAAAGTTGAGCATAACTATAGTCCTAAATAAAGACTATGTTCTGTAAGTCTAGAGAATTTTCCAGAAAATTTCTAAAATAAAAGGTATAGACAACTACTTCCAAAATACTATACATATAATCCTAGGAAGAAGAGTATATGGGATTGTCTATATTGTCCTTCATATCTAATATAAAATCATTTAAAATGTACATAATACTACAGTTTTTTATTCCTTTTTTTGAACTTTTATTTATTTATTAAAAAAATTTATTTATTTATTTCTGCCGCACTGCATCTTCATTGCTAAGCATGGGCTTTCTCTAGTTGTGGTGAGCGGGGGCTACTCTTCGTTGAGGTGCACGGTCTTCTCATTATGGTGGCTTCTCTTGTTGTGGAGCACTAGCTCCAGGTGCGTGGGCTTCAGTAGTTATGGCTCGTGGGCTCTAGAGCACAGGTTTATTAGCCCTGGCACATGGACTTAGCTGCTCAGTGGCATGTGGGATCTTCCCAGATCAGGGCTTGAACCTGTGTCCCCTGCATTGGCAGGCAGACTGTTAACCACTGTGCCACCAGGGAAGTCCCAAAATTACAGTTTAAAAATATTCTCACATATTACTTATTTCCATTAACTCTCATGTTTTAACAAATTACCGATGCTATGATGTGACATAACTAGTAATATCATTACAAATTCAATACTTTATGCACATAATGATATAAATTATGCTATAAAATATGTTTAAAATTGCAACAGAAAATTTTTTAGTGTTAGAAATCCTTGTGAATGAATAAGAAATGGTAACTGGGAGGGGGCTTGGTGATGGTATATGGTGTCTTAGATGTTGATAATATTCTACTTCTTGGCCTGGACATTCAATGAACTGTATACTTACAAGTTTTTGTGCATTTATCTACTGATATTGACTTGGGATTTTTCTAGGAGCAGCCAATCAGACTACACTTGTGTGAAACCCACAGTTAACCTTCTACATATTTGGAACTTCCAAAAGATTTAGCTTCATTATCTTTAATATGTATAAACTGACAAGGAGTTCAAAATATTTGAAAAAATTCTATAATATGAAAAAATAAAACAAATGAAAAGCAGAAAAAAACAACCTTTGAAACAGAAGCCATGTAAGAAAAATCTCCAAGATGCATATTATTAATATACTCAGAAATATAAGTAAAGCTACTATAATCATACAACAAAGAAAAGAGGATCTACACAAAATAAGATCACTCAGTGAACACAAAAATGCAAATAGTAATGCAAAACTCTGTTTGAGGTTTGAAGATCAAGGTGAAGATATCTCCCAAAAGGCAAGCAAAATACAAATAGATGGGAGGAGCTTCAAGATAGCAGAAGAGTAAGATGCGGAGATCACCTTCCTCCCCACAAATACATCAGAAATACATCTACATGAGTAACAACTCCTACAGAACACCTACTGAATGCTGGAAGAAGACCTCAGACCTCCCAAAAGGCAAGAAATCCCCCACATACCTGGGTAGGGTAAAAGAAAAAAGAAAAAAAAAACAGAGACAAAGAATAGGGATGGGACCTGCACCAGTGGGAGGGAGCTGTGAAGGAGGAAATGTTTCCACACACTAGGAAGTCCCTTCACTTGCGGAGACTGCTGGTGGTTGGGGGGAGGGGAGCCACAGAGGAGAGTGCAGCAAAGGGGTGCAGAGGGCAAAGGGGAGAGATTCCTACACAGAGGATCAGTGCCAACCAACACTCACCAGCCTGAGAGGCTTGTGTGCTTACCTGGTGGGAAGGGCGGGGGCTGGGAGCTGAGGCTCAGGCTTCAGTTAGATCCCAGGGAGAGGACTGGGGTTGGCTGTGTGAACACAGCCTGAAGGGACTACTGCACCACAGCTAGCCGGGAGGGAGTCCGGAAAACAATTTGAAGCTGCCGAAGAGACAAGAGACTTTTTCTTGCGTCTTTGTTACCTGGTGCACGAGGAGAGGGGATTAAGAGCGCTGCTTAAAGGAGCTCCAGGATGGGTGTGAGCCGCGGCTATCAGCGAGGACCCCAGAGATGGGCATCCGATGCTAAGGCTGCTGCTGCAGACACCAAGAAGCCTATGTGAAAGCGCGGGTCACTATCCACACCTCTCCTCCTGAGAGCCTGTGCATCCACTACTCAGGGTCCTGGTATCCAGGGACAGCTTCCCTGGGAGAATTCATAGCACACCTCAGGCTGGTGCAAAGTCATGCTGGCCTCTGTCACTGTAGGCTCACTCCACATCGGTACCCCTCCCTCCCCCCAGTCGGAGTGAGCCAGAGCCCCCTAATCAGCTGCTCCTTTAACCCCATCCTGTCTGAGTGAAGAACAGAAACCCTCAGGTGACCCACATGCAGAGGTGGATCCAAATCCAAAACTGAACCCCTGGAGCTGTGTGGACAAAGAAGAGAAAGAGAAATCTCTCCCAGCAGCCTGAGGAGCAGTGGATTAAATCTTCACAAGCAACATGATGTACCCTGTATCTGTGGAATACCTGAAAAGACAACGAATCATCTCAAATTGAGGAGGTGGACTTTGGGAGCAATGATATATACATTTTCCCCCCGTTTTCTCTTTTTGGGAGTGTGTATGTGTATGTTTCTCTCTGTGATTTTGTCTGCATAGCTTTGCTTTTACCCTTTGTCTTAAGGTTCTCTCTGTCCATTTTTTTTACTTAAACAAATTTTTTTCTTAATAATTATTATTTTTTTTATTTTACTAACATTATTTTATTTCATCTTCTTTCTTTCTTTCTTTTTCTTTCTTTCTTTTTTCTTTCCTTCTTTCTTTCCTTCCTTCCTTCCTTCTTTCTTTCTTTCTTTCTTTCTTTCTTTCTTTCTTTCTTTCTTTCTTTCTTTCTTTCTTTCTTTCTTTCTTTCTTTCTTTCTTTCTTTCTTTCTTTTTCTCCCTTTTATTCTGAGCTGTGTGGAGGACAGGCTCTTGGTGCTCCAGCCAGGCATCAGGGCTGTGCCACTGAGGTGGGAGAGCCAAGTTCAGGACACTGGTCCACAAGAGACCTCCAAGCACCACGTAATATCAAACAGTGAAAACCTCCCAGAGATCTCCATCTCAATGCCAAGACCCAGCTCCACTCAACGACCAACAAGCTACAGGGCAGGACACCCTATGCCAAACAACTAGCAAGACAGCAACACAAGCACATCCATTAGCACAGAGGCTGCCTAAAATCATAATAAGGCCACAGACACCACAAAACACACCACCAGATGTGTACCTGCCCACCAGAAAGACAAGATCCAGCTTCATCCACCAGAACACAGGCACTAGTCCCCTCCACCAGGAAGACTACACAAACCACTAAACAAACCTTAGCCACTGGGGACAGACACCAAAAACAATGGAAACTATGAACCTGCAGCCTGCAAAAAGGAGACCACTAAAAAAGTAAGTTAAGCAAAATGAGAAGACAGAAAAACACACAGCAGATGAAGGAGCAAGGTAAAAACCCACCAGCCCTAACAAATGAAGAGGAAATAGGCAGTCTACATGAAAAACAATTCAGAATAATGATAGTAAAGATGATCCAAAGTCTTGGAAAGAGAAACGAGAAAAAAACAAGAAAGAAACGTTTAACAAGGACCTAGCAGAGCTAAAGAGCAAATAAACAGAGATGAACAACATAATAAATGAAATTAAAAATTCTCTACAAGGGATCAATAGCAGAATAACTGAGGCAGAAGAACGGATAATTGACCTGGATGATAAAATAGTGGAAATAACTACTGCAGAACAGAATAAAGAAAAAAGAATGTAAAGAACTGAGGACAGTCCTAGAGCCCTCTGGAACAACATTAAATGCACCAACATTTGAATTATAGGGGTCCCAGAAGAAGAGAAAAACAAAGGGACTGAGAAAATATTTGAACAGATGATAGTTGAAAACTTCCACAATATGGGAAAGGAAATAGTTAATCAATTCCAGGAAACACAGAGCGTCCCATACAGGATAAATCCAAGGAGAAACACAATAAGACACATATTAATCAAACTATCAAAAATTAAATAAAAGAACAAATATTAAAACCAGCAAGGGAAAAAAACCATGTAACACATAAGGGAATCCCCATAAGGTTAACAGCTGATCTTTCAGCAGAAACTCTGCAAGCCAGAAGGGAGGGGCAGGACATATTTAAAGTGATGAAGGAGAAAAACCTTCAACCAAGATTACTCTACCAAGCAAGGATCTCATTCAGATTTGATGGAGAAATTAAAAGCTTTAGAGACAAGCAAAAGCTAAGAGAGTTCAGCAACACCAAACCAGCTTTACAACAAATGCCAAAGGAACTTCTCTAGGCAAGAAACACAAGAGAAGGAAAAGACCTACAATAACAAACCCAAAACAATTAAGAAAATGGGTTAGGAACATACATTACCTTAAATACCTTACCTTAAATGTAAATAGATTAAATGCTCCCACCAAAAGACACAGATTGGCTGAATGGATACAAAAACAAGACCCATATATATGCTGTCTACAGGAGACCCACTTCAGACCTAGGGACACATACAGACTGAAAGTGAGGGGATGGAAAAAGATATTCCATGAAAATGGAAATCAAAAGAAAGCTGGAGCAATTCTCATATCAGACAAAATACACTTCAAAACAAAGACAATTACAAGAGACAAAGATGGACACTACATAATGATCAAGGGACCAATCCAAGAAGAAGATATAACAATTGTAAATATTTATGCACCCAACAGAGGAGCACCCAGGTACATAAGGCAAATACTAACAGCCATAAAACGAGAAATCGACAGTAAAACAATAATAGTAGGGGACTTTAACACCCCACTTTCACCAATGAACAGATTATCCAAAATAAAAATAAAGAAGGACATACAAGCTTTAAATGACACATTAAAAAAAATGGACTTAATTGATATTTATAGGACATTCCATCCAAAAACAACAGAATACACAGTCTTCTCAAGTGCTCATGGAACATTCTCCAGGATAGATCATATCTTGGGTCACAAATCAAGCCTTGGTAAATTTAAGAAAATTGAAATTTCATCAAGTATCTTTTCCAACCACAATGCTATGAGAGTAGATATCAATTACAGGAAAAAATCTGTAAGAAATACAAACACATGGACGCTAAACAACACACTTCTTAATACCCAATAGATCACTGAAGAAATCAAAGGAGAAATCAAAAAATACATAGAAACATATGACAATGAAAACACAATGACCCAAAACCTATGGGATGCAGCAAAAGCAGTTCTAAGAGGGGAGTTTATAGCGATACAAGCCTACCTTAAGAAACAAGCAACATCTCAAATAAACAACTTAACCTTACAGCTAAAGCAATTAGAGAAAAAAACAAAAAAACCCAAAGTTAGCAGAAGGAAACATATCATAAAGATCAGATCAGAAATAAATGAAAAAGAAATGAAGGAAATGATAGCAAAGATCAATAAACCTAAACGGCTGTTCTTTGAGAAGATAAACAAAATTGGTAAACCATTAGCCAGACTTATCAAGAAAAAAAAAGAAGACTCAAATCAATAGAATTAGAAATGAAAAAGGAGAAGTAACAACTGACACTACAGTAATACAAAGGATCATGTGAGATTGCTACAAGCAACTCTATGCCAATAAAATGGACAACCTGGAAGTAATGGACAAATTCTTAGAAATGCACAAACTGCAGAGACTGAACCAGGAAGAAATAGAAAATATGAACAGACCAATCACAAGCACTGAAATTGAAACTGTGATGAAAAATCTTCCAACAAACAAAAGCCCAGGACTAGATGGTTTCACAGGCGAATTCTATCACACATTTAGAGAAGAGCTAACACCTATCCTTCTCAAACTCTTCCAAAATATAGCAGAGGGTGGAAGACTCCCAAACTCATTTTGTGAGGCCACTATCACCCTGATACCAAAACCAGAGAAAGATGTCACAAAGAACAAAAACTACAGGCCAATATCACTGATGAACATAGATGCAAAAATCCTCAACAAAATACTAGGAAACAGAGTCCAACAGCACACTAAAAGGATCATACATTATGATCAAGTAGGATTTACTGGAGGAATGCAAGGATTCTTCAATATACACAAATCAATCAATGTGATACACCATATTAACAAAATGAAGGAGAAATACCATATGATCATCTCAATAGATGCAGAAAACGCTTTTGAGAAAATTCAACACCCATTTATGATAAATACCCTCCAGAAAGTAGGCATAGAGGGAATGTTCCTCAACATAATAAAGGCCATATATGACAAACCCACAGCCATCATCCTCAGTGGTGAAAAACTGAAACCATTTCCTCTAAGATCAGGAGCAAGACAATTTTGCCCACTCTCACCACTATTATTGAACACAGTTTTGGAAGTTTTAGCCACAGCAATCAGAGAAGAAAAAGAAATAAAATGAATCCAAATCAGAAAAGAAGAAGGAAAGCTGTGACTGTTTGCAGATGACATGATATTATGCACAGAGAATCCTAAAGATTCTACCAGGAAACTATTAAAACTAATAAATGAATTTGGTAAAGTAGCAGGATGAAAAAATATTGCACAGAAATCCCTGGCATTCCTATACACTAATGATGAAAAATCTGAAAGTGAAGTTAAGAAAACACTCCCATTTACCATTGCAACAAAAATAATAAAGTATCTAGGAGTAAACCTACCTAAGGAGAAAAAAGACCTGTATGAAAAAAATTATAAGACACTGATGAAAGAAATTAAAGATGATACAAATAGATGGAGAAATATACCATGTTCTTGGATTGGAAGAATCAGCATTGTGAAAATGACTCTACTACCCAAAGCAATTTACAGATTCAATGCAATCCTTATCAAACTACCACTGGCATTTTTCACAGAAGTAGAACAAAAAATTTCACGATTTGTATGGAAACACAAAAGACCCCAAATATCCAAAGCAACTTTGAGAAAGAAAAACGGAGCTGGAGGAATCAGGCTCCTTGTCTTCAGATTATACTACAAAGCTACAGTAATCAAGACAACATAGTACTGGCACAAAAACAGAAATATAGATCAATGGAAAAGTTTAGAAAACCCAGAGATAAACCCATGCACATATGGTCACTTTATCTTTGATAAAGGAGGCAAGAATATACAGTGGAGAAAATACAGCCTCTTCATTAAATGGTGCTGGGAAAACTGGGCAGCTACATGTAAAAGAATGAAATTAGAACACTCCCTAACACCATACACAAAAATAAGCTCAAAATGGATTAAAGACCTAAATGTAAGGCCAGACACCATCAAAGTCTTAGAGGAAAACATAAGCAGAACACTCTATGACATAAATCACAGCAAGATCCTTTTTGACCCACCTCCTAGAGAAACAGAAATAAAAACAAAAATAAATGAATGAGACCTAATGAAACTTAAAAGCTTTTCTGCAGCAAAGGAAACCATAAACAAGACCAAAAGACAACTCTCAGAATGGGAGAAAATATTTGCAAATGAAGAAACTGACAAAAGATTAATGTCCAATACATACAAGAAACACATGCAGCTCACTATCAAAAAAGCAAACAACCCAATCCAAAAATGGGCAGAAGACCTAAATAGATATTTCTCCAAAGAAGATATACAGATTACCAACAAACACATGAAAGAATGCTCAACATAATTAACCATTAGAGAAAAACGAATCAAAACTACAATGAGATATCATCTCACACCAGTCAGAATGGCCATGATCAAAAAATCTACAAACAAGAAAAGCTGGAGTGGGTGTGGAGAAAAGGGAACCCTCTTGCATTGTTGGTGGGAATGTAAATTGATACAGCCACTATGGAGAACAGTATGGAGGTTCCTTATAAACTAAAAATAGAACTAACATATGATCCAGCAATCCCACTACTGGGCATATACCCTGAGGAAACCATAATTCAAAAATACACATGCACCCCAAAATTCATTGCAGCTCTATTTACAATAGCCTGGTAATGGAAGCAACCTAAGTGTCCATCAACAGATCAATGGATAAAGAAGATGTGGCACAGATATACAATGGAATATTACTCAACCATAAAAAGGAATGAAACTGAATTATTTGTAGTGAGGTGGATGGACTTAGAGACTGTCATACAGAGTGAAGTAAGTCAGAAGAAGAAAAACAAATACCGTATGCTAACACATATTTATGGAATCTAAAAAAAAAAACAAAAACGAAAGAAAAAGAAAATGGTCTGAAGAACCTAGGCTCAAGACGGGAATAAAGATGTAGACCTACTAGAGAATGTACTTGAGGATATGGGGAGGGGATCGGTAAGCTGGGACAAAGTGAGAGAATCGCATGGACATATATACACTACCAACTGTAAAATAGACAGCTAGTGGGAAGCAGCTGCATAGCAGAGGGAGATCAGCTCGGTACTTTGTGACCACCTAGAGGGGTGGGATAGGGAGTGTGGGAGGGACAGAGACACAAGAGGGAAGAGATATGGGAACATAGGTATATGTATAACTGATTCACTTTGTTATAAAGCAGAAACTGACACACCATTGTCAAGCAATTATACTGTAATAAAGATGTTAAATAAAATACAAATAGATGAAAAATAGGGAAAAGAAGATAATTTATTTGTCAGTCTGTGAGCTCCACTAACTAAGTAACAAAAATAATATAAAGAAAGAACAATGAACAGAAAGCAGAGGAAATCAATTTAGATAATGCAAAATAATTTTACAGAATTAAAGGACATGGGTTTGGGGATAGAATGGATCTACTATGGGTGAATAAAATAGTTGAAAATAGGAATATATGACACTGGGAATAGAAAAAAACTTCCTTAATAATTTTAGGATCCAGGAATTAATGCAAGAAAGAGAGAGGATTTTCATATAAAATATCAAAATTTCTGGTGATCATAGAAGTTAGCAGACAGGGTAGGAATTTCTCAAAAATCAAGAAAAATTACTATGTGCCATGAATTTTACATACCATCAAATTATCACTTAAGTGTAAAGTAAATATATTGTCAGTTAAATAATTTAACTCCATGCATCCTTTACCAGAAAATTACTGGAGTAGTTTTTCTTGGAGATTCTCCAAATTGGAGAATCAAGTAAGAAAGTAGGAGGTATGAGATTCAGGAAAAATGAAACAAAAGATATGTGAATGGAATCATTGAAATTAAGGCAGTGGTGGATCTCTGGAACACAAATTTGTAGCTGGCCTTGTGACAAACCAAGGCAGTTTGATAAGTTAGAAGGCTCTTGGGAGAGACTTGTTCTTAATAGTGACAGAGAAACAAAGTCACTCACATACACAAACATACATATTTGGGAGTGTTTGATAATAAGTTAATGATAAATATATAGAAAATCAAACAAATGGAACAAAAAGATGAATATTGTATCCAGAAAAAAATGATTCTCAGAGAAAGAGAGTCATAATATAGCACATGTCCACATGTCAACTGATTGTGAGAAGATAAGAGAAATATAACTGATATCACTTTTTTCAAAGTGGAGAGTCAACTATCTTTTGAAAAGTGAATTATGCTTCTTAATAAATCAAATGGTGCAATACAAGTATGTTATTTAGATATGTAGAACAAATGCAGAAATAATTTAAAGGAAATGGAAATGATGACCTCTGATGGTAGATATAAGAGGATGTCTATTTTCTGGTAACAAGTTTTGGAGATTTTTTGTTGTTATTGTTAATCTGTGAATACACAGAACTTTAATGGAATTTTAAAATAATATTGATAATAATACTTAAACATATTAGGAATCATGGAACTTCTCTTAATTATAATAGGAATCATGAGAGATCACAGATCACTTTCTTCATTTATCAGAGGGGGCAGCTGATGCCCTCGAAAGAGCTCATGTTTTAGAACAATATAATGGCTTAGCTAAGATAATAATAGAAGGCTTTGGGCTACAGGTTGGTGCTTTTTCCTAAGGAAAGTGTTTTTTTGTTTTTTTTGTTTTTCCTAGTACAAACACTCAGCAGTATGTTTCCACATATATATGTAATTACTAGAAATTTTCATTCCATTATCAACATTTTCATTCCATTTTCCAAAATTTTCATTCCATTATCAACATAAAATATGAGTCACTCAATTTCACTCAATTTTACTATATGATATATTGCAAATAAATTTTCCTTACAACTTAAAAACAACTTAAAAAATAAAAATTTTTACAACTTAAAAATAACCACAGATAAATACCACCACTTAAAAATAACCACAGATAAATACCACAAGAATAAATTCATCTCATCCAGAGAGCTGCACCTGTAGAATTCATAAGGATGCACATTCTATGGCTCAAGTTGGCTCTTTAACACAGAATTCCATAAGCTTTCCAGTTTCTGGTTAGTTATGCCACATGAGTAAGAAGTCAATTGTGGAAAAAGGCACATATGTGCATGCACACAAAACTTCTATTACATTCTGTATTTAGAGTTTTATTCTCATATTTCATCTAAGGCTTGGTGTTTCCAAGGTAGTAAAACATAATCTCTGCTTTCCTAGATAAGTAAATCCTTCTTTCAAGGGATATTGCTTAATCTTATTCTTTTAATACCACCTTTGGTGGGCTTTCTCAATTTAGAACTGGCAAACCGGAGGCCTACGGGTATGTCTAGATTCACTGATGATAAACACAAGAATTAAATATTATTTCACTTATACATGATTACCTTGAAGAGCATAACCCTCAAAGTAATGAACAGAAGAGATGCAATCACAATTTAACATTTTCAAGGCAACTTTACAGGCTAGTCCCTGGGGTGTAGGGTTTTGCTTAAATTGGGCTTATTATCAACAATGAGAGGCTCTAATTTAGAAAAAAAAATTGGAAACTGCATCTTCCCATAATTTCCATGATAGTTATTAAAAAAACTAAATCCTTTGCTTTGAAATGGGGCAAATTATCTATGATTTACAAAGGAAAGACCTGGTATCGGCGGGGGGTGGGGGGGCGTGCAGCAAGAAGGACAAAGCTAAAAATACCATGACTTTATTGACTTTTTTAAAAGAATCCATCATAAATCATCTAGACCAGATGTCCCTATTCCAGGGCCGTGTACCGGTACTGGATTCCTGTTAGGAACTGGGCTGCGCAGCAGGAAGTGAGTGGCAGGTGAGTGAACTAAGCTTCATCTGCTGCTCCCCAATGGCTCCCCATTGCTTGCATTACTGCCTGAACCATCCCCCTCAACCCCCACCCCCATCTTGGAAAAGTTGTCTTCCATGAAACTGGTCCCTGGTGCCAAAAAAGTTGAGGACCGCTGATCTAGACCACTTAAACTATTATTCAACCTACAGATCTTTTTTTATTGTTGATAGGAGCAAGTTATAAGTGACAGTAAGTGAAATGTTTAAATGAAATGAAATGGATATAAGAAGAAATATGGCTTTCTTTATTTTAAAAAAATGGGAAGGAGAAAAGTTTGTGCAAGTCTAAAGCACAATTAATTTGGCAAAAATAATTATTTTATTTTCTTTACATGTATTACTTTTTTGTTATTTTGTAATTATAAAAAATATTCAAAAATGATAGTAGCTTTTCTTCCCTTTCATTTATTAATCTCCTGAATAAAGTTGTTTATTTTAATTTGGGGAATAATTAATTGTACTGTGTGTTACCTATAATGTAGAGTTACACTTTACAGAAAATCATTTGACTGATAAATGAATAGGCAGCTGTAATTTTGTCCTTGAACAGGACTTTGGCTATAATCCTGTTAGCTAGGGGAACATTTGCATTTCTAAGAACAAAACTCTATTTCTTTCCTACAAACCATGACACTCAAATGTCATAACCTGCTAATGCATGAAGAGTCTGTCATACATTTACATACATATGTAAAGCTTTACATACATATGTAAAGCTAATAACAAATGATAGTACCCTTTTTTGAGAGTCACAAATATTAATACATTCACCATTACACCTCATAACAAAGAGAAAATTACACTCCTGCACCTTGAGACCAGACTTCTTTATTAGTACTATGGTTTATTCAGGATAAGCTAAAATAGGTTTTCCATTAATGAATTCTACAGGTCAATTCTTCTAGGCTTCTGGGCACTACATTCCTTCTTATATAAAAGCTCAATTCTCAGTAAAAATCCAGTCCAGTAAACATGTGGAAATCATTCAGGAAATAGATTGTGATTTTTTTTTAAAGCAGATCACTTCAATGCTATTGATGTTTGAACTATCATTGCTTGAAAATTTTAAATTTATTTCACTTTTTAGAGTTTCAATTGACATTGTCATAGCAAGTTAGACTAAGATTGTTCCTGCTTATGCTGTTCTACCTATAAGGTCTAAATTTTTCTTGTAATTGTTGATCAAATCAAAATATAAAATGCATGTTACCTTGAAATGGGCTTGTTATCAGTGAACTAAACTTGCCTGTATCTGAGAGATGTTTTGAAGTGGAATTTGTTATAGCTGAATCTTGTTTTGATTTTAAGTAAAGAAACATGCTTGACTATATCTATATCTATCTATCTATATATTACACAGGGGAATATTATAGGTCTTAATTTTAGACAGCAACTAAACTAAATCATTGGACAAAGCAACAACCAGAGATCTTTATGTATTTTGTGGTTCCCTCTGTACATCAGCTTCATTTTTCTTTATGTTGACACATTTTCTAGGTAACAAGCAGAATAAGGATATCTCAAATTTTCATAGTTTATGTGTTAATGTTATAAAATTCCAAATACACAAAACAAAATAAAAACATAAAACCAAACGTAAGTCCATGAATCTCCTTGCATTTCTAGGAGATAAATTCCAATTGGCCTAAGTCGTGTCAACTTTCTACCATTACCAAGTCAACTATAGTCATAGGATAAGGTTCTATAATGAAATGTGAGCCCTAGGGGTTCAGTCTTACAAGTAACAGTAATTTTCTATGGAAAAATATGCATATATGCCACGTAAACTATTCTAGTAGATTTGTATTATTTTCCATGAATTTGATAATTTACAACTGTAAGTTATATATCACAAGAATTGATCAAATTAAGTATATAAATGAAGTACAAAATATATTTATCATTTCTATATAGCAAAAGTTTGTTGATAAAAATCTGATACTTGCTAAATGTTTTTTTTTTTTTTTTTTTTTGCGGTACGCGGGCCTCTCACTGCTGTGGCCTCTCCCGCTGCGGAGCACAGGCTCTGGACGCGCAGGCCCAGCGGCCATGGCTCACGGGCCCAGCCGCTCCGCGGCATGTGGGATCTTCCCAGACCAGGGCACGAACCCGCGTCCCCTGCATCAGCAGGCGGACTCCCAACCACTGCGCCACCAGGGAAACCCTAAATGTTCGTTTTAATTAGGAGAATGTTTAGAGATAGGAAATGATGTCTATTTTTATTTGGTGAATTCTTCTGGAGGCAAACACATAGCCAGGCCACATTTAAGTTTTATGAACGAATGTTGGAATACACACAGGGATTGGGTGTACATTCAGGAATAGGTAAAAGAGATATATGTTCCTTCTCATCCCAAATTCTAGGTAGAGCCCTATTTAGTAAAATATATCAAGGGTATATATTTTTATATATATAAAAATATTATATATATATTGTGTGAGAAAGTAATCTATTTTGATTATTTTGCAATTAGGCATCCAATTTCCCCAAAACCACTTATTGAAGAGATTGTCTTTTCCTCATTTGTATTTTCTTGTGTCTTTTGTTGTAGATTAATTGACCATATAAGTGTGGGTAAATGTGGGGGCTCTTTACTATGGTCCATTG
This sequence comes from Lagenorhynchus albirostris, assembly GCF_949774975.1. Lineage (NCBI taxonomy): Eukaryota > Metazoa > Chordata > Mammalia > Artiodactyla > Delphinidae > Lagenorhynchus > Lagenorhynchus albirostris. The sequence goes on along the minus strand of NC_083112.1, from coordinate 41,542,128 downwards.
ATTTATATATCTATTTTTGTTCCAGTACTATACTGTTTTGATGACTGTAGCTTTGTAATATAGTTTGAAAATAGGGAGCAGGATAACTCCAGGTTTGTTCCTTCTCAAGATTGCTTTGGTGTTTCAGGGTTTTTTGTGTTTCCATACAAATTTTAGAATTATTTGTTCACGTTCTGTGAAAAATGCCATTGATATTTTGATAGGGATTGCATTGAATCTGTAGATTTCTTTGGGCACTATGGTCATTTTAACAATATTAATTTTTCCAACATTTATTTTTCCCTTTATTTGTGTCATTCTCAATTTATTTTATTAGTGTCATAGTTTTCCAAGAACAGGTATTTTACCTCCTTAATTAGATTTATTCCTAGGTATTTTATTTTTCTGGGTACATTTATAAATAAGTTTATTTTCTTAACTTCTGATTGTTAGTGGTTAGGTTATAGAAATGCAACAGACTTGTGTATATTAATTTTGTACTGTGCACTTTACTGAATTTTTTGATGAGTTCTATTATTTTTTGATGGAGTCTTTAGCATTTTCTCTATATAGGAACATGTCATCTGCAAACAGTGATAGTTTAACTTCTTCACTTTCAATTTGGATTCCTCACTTATTTTTGTTTTCTGCTTGCTGTGAGTAGGACTTCTAGTATTATGTTAAATAAAACTGGTGAGAGTGGGTATACTTATCTTCTTCCTGATCTTAGAGAAAATGCTATCAGAGTTTCACTGTTGAGTATATTGCAGACTGTGGATTTGTCATGAATGGCCTTTTTTTATGTTGAGGTATGTTCCCTCTATACCCACTTATTTTAGAATTTTTAGTCATAAATGAGTGCTGAATTTTGCCAAAAAAGCTTTTTCAACATCTATTGAGATGACAATAAAATTTTTATTCTTTCATTTCTTAATGTGATGTAACACATTGATTGATCCACAGGTTTTAAATCATCTTACCTCCCCAAGATAAATAACACTTAATCATGATACATGATACTTTTAGTGTATTGTTGAATTCAGTTTGCTTATATTTCATTGAGAATTTTTACATCTATGCAAATCTAATGTTCATTAGCTATATTGACCTGTAATTCTTCGGGGGGTCTTCATCTGGTCTTGATGTCAAGGTGATGATAGCCTCGTAGAATGAGTTTAGAAGCATTCTTTTCTCTAAATTTTTTGAGTTGTTTGAGGAGACTAGCTGTTAACTCTTCTTTAAATATTTGGTAGAATTCTCCTATGAAGCCATCTGGTCCTGAAATATTTTGAGGGGAGTTTGTTTATTTGTTTGTTTGTTTTTATTGATTCATTTTCATTAATGGTAATCAGCCTGTTCATGTTTTCCACTTCTTCCTGACTCAGTCTTGGGTAATTGTACGTTTCAGGAAATGTATTCATTTTTTCTAGGTTATTCATTTTATTGCCATATAATTATTTGTAGAAATCTCTCATGATCTTTTATTTTTTCCCTAGGGTTCTACCTTTTCATTTCTAATTTTATTTATTTGAGCTCCCTCTTTTTCTTGATGAATCTGACTAAACGTTTATTATTTTTGCTTATTTTTTGAAAAACCTAACTCTTAGTTTCATTTACCCTTTCTATTGTTTTTTAGCCTCTATTACATTTATTTCTGCTCTGATATTTAGGATTACTTTGCTTTTACTGATTTTGAATTTTGCTTGTTCCTTTTTTTCTGGCTCCTTTAGGTGGAAGTTTAGATTGTTTATTTGAGGTTTTTTGTTTGTTTGTTTGTTTCCTAAGTTAGGCTTGTATTGAGATAAACTTCTCTTTTAAATGCTTTTGCTGTATCTGCTAGACTTTTGATCATTGTGTTTCTATTTTCAATTGTCTTTAGGTATTTTCTGATCTCTAATTTAATTTCTTAAATGACCAATTGTTGTTTAGTAGCATATTGGCTAGACTTTATGTTTGTACATTTTTGCAGGTTTTTTTTTCTAATAGTTGATTTCTAGTCTCATAACCTTCTGGTTGGAAAAGATGCTTGAGATGTTTTCAATCTTCTAAAATTTGCTGGGGCTTGTTTTGTGTCCTGGCATGAGACCAATCCTGGAGAAAGTTCCATGTAAACTCAAAAAGTATGTATTTTACTGCTTTGGAGTGAACTGTTTTATTTATATAAAACATTAAATTATTTTGCTCACTAAATTCTTCTGTTTCATTTAAGGTGAAATAATTGTTTCCTTATTGATTTTCTGTCTGCCTGATTTGTCCTTGATGAAATTGGCATGTTAAAGTTCCATAATATTATTGTGTTACTATCAATTTCTCCCTTTATGTATGTTAATATTTGCTTTATTTATTTAGGTTCTATGTTGGGTGCATATATATTTACAATTGTTATATTTTCTTTTTGTATTTATCCCTTTATCATTATGTAATGTTTCTGTTGTGTTAGGGTTAACTACTGTGAACACACTGGTAAGCATGGCTGGCCGTCCAGCCCAGTTGATTGACAAGGTCTGCCAAGTATAAAGGTTGCCAGCTCTTAGCGGTCAGCACCAGTCCTAGATTGGAAGATTTTGGCCTGCTAGTGAGTTTGCCTGGGTGGCAGGGAGGGGCAGTGTGCCAAGGCTGGTGCTGGCCTGCTGGTAGGTAGAGCTGTGTCAGGCTTACTACTTGACTTGTGGAGTCCCAGGACTGACACTGACTGGTTAGTGGGCAGGGTAAGTTCAGGCACTAATAAGGACTCTAAAATGGCAATTGCCAGCTCCAGAGTTTTTCTGGTAGAGTGAGCTCCCCTAAAAGACTTCTGCCTATGTTTCTGTCCCCAGGGTGTATCCCAGTTGCCTCTTGTCTCTCTGAAAGTCTCTCCAAGACTACCAAGTGGGTCTGATGGGCTGCGCTCAAATTACTTCTTCTGCCCTAGGTCTTGGAGCATGTGAGATTTTGTGTGTGCTTTTTAAGAGTGGAGTCTCTGCTTCTTATAGCCCTATGGTTCTCCCAAATGAAAATCCTGCTGACCATCAAAGCCATATGTTTTCAGAGTTGAACTTCCTGATGCAGAACCCCTGGCTTGGGAGGCCAATGTGGGGCTTGGACCACTTTCTCCTTGGGGATAACCCCTGTAAATTTGATTATCTGCCCTTTTGTGGGTCCCCTACCTGGGGGTGAGAGGCTAGACTATACTACATCTCTGTCCATTCTGCCCAGCTCAGTTTGGTTCTTTATTTCTTTAGTTGTAGAAGATATTTTCTGCTAGTCTTCAGGTCATTCTCATCAATAGTTGCTCTGTAAATAGTTGTAATTTTGGTGTGCCCATGAAAGAGGGTTAGCTCAGGATTTTCATACTCCACCATCTTGGTCACTCCCCCACAAAGGAAAAAGTTTAAAATTAACTTTTAATATTATTTTTTAAATTAATAATCATTATTTTAAGTCAGTACCCTTTCCCTCTAGAGAATTCAAAGCCATAAGAAAAAATATCCTTTTCTTACAAAATTTTAAAGTACCAACATATGTTTGACTATGACTTTTCTCTCATTTATAATCTTTTACTCTGCTTGGATATCACATAACTAAATAAGACATTTGCTTACAATTTTTATATAAAATATTATCCTTTCACAAAATATTACACTATTGACTTAGATTTATTTTAAAGCCCATACATTTTACCTGAAGATTACAATTGCCAAAAATGAGGAATAAAGTCAGAAAACTGAGAAGGAGAATACATCTCCTGGAATTCAACTAATTCATGCCAATTGTTAGGACTCTACCACAAACAAAAAAGTTTGGAGAACTATACTATAAGATTATTATTGTTCATTAACCAAAGTTCCACATCTCAAGTTAAAAAACAAGCTCACAATGCATACAGCTAGCATGTTCTCAGTGTATGGATCCAGAAATACTTATTTCTTCAAGTACAAATTAGAAATTTGTTAAAACTACATCTCTGGTCCCTGTGCCTCTTTTACCCCTCCTTTTTTTCATATAGAAATACAATTTTGAGCTCAGAAGTACTGGGGAATGCGAGAAGAAGAAAAGAATGACCTTTCTTTCTGATTTTACACACACACACACACACACACACACACACATATATATATATGTTTATATTAAAAACCAAATTATAAGCAAAGTATAAACTATTGTTCTCACTATGCCATTTTCCCAATGATGGTTGAAGAGCTAAGTGAAAGTAGAAAAGTAACCTCCAAATTATACACCAATGGAAAATACTACCATGAAAAATTTCCCTGTTTTAATGCAAGTGGTTTTTGTACAGAGGTATAACCTCATTCTCCAGAATAAATCAGAAAATGTTTTCCTTGAAGTGCATAATTTTCTCTCAGATCAATAAATGAAATGCTTTTTTCAACCTTTCCAGCTTACCACCACCTACAATGATTAATATCCTTTTGCTTTATTTAGGAATTTAACATGAAAAACTGCTCTAAAAGTTTAAGGATCCTGAAAATGCTTTTATTGGCCCTTGGAATTCAATCCTGTTTAGATAAGTATCTGCTGATGGATCAATTTGGAACACACATTTTTGAATGTGGCTAAATGTGTGGTTTGATCTATCTCTTGTTTGTATTACTCACTTTTATTTGATCATTTTCTGAGTTGGCCTGATATCTATGTTTATGTTCCTTGTTCAAAATGAAAACAATATGCCATTGTCTTTGCTGTATTTATTGTACTTTACTTTTATTTTAATCTTTTCTCTCTTCTTTCCTGAGAGATCATCTTACTAATTTATTGCTCTATTATATATAAGTACATAACATTTTACATTCCAGTTCCAATTGCCCTCTTCTTTTTTCCACTTTTCTCTCATTATTAAACATATATATATATATATATATAAAATAAAAATTCATCTTTGTCAAAAGGCAAACTTTGATTTTTGGGTCCTAAGTGTGAAGTAGTTTATGTAGCTACTACATGAAGCAGGGTTTAAGTATCCACACCTAAAAGATTATCAGACAGACGTCTGAGATTTAAAATTGGTAAATCTCATTACCAATTCTCTTTAAATATTCCTAGGCAACAAGGATGTGAAAGAGTTGCATTGGCATACCTACAAGCTGAATGTTTATATCAGTTTTTTTTCCTTATTTAAGAAATTTGGGACAGAATTTTGATACTAAGGAGACTAGGAAAAACAATTCTGAAATGGTGTTTTAAAGAATAAGAGTGTACTTTCTTTTTCATACTTCGTCAAAAGGAAAATTTAAAAATGAAACAACTTTCAGCAATCACATATACATATAAATAAAGGATACTGGGCTTCCCTGGTGGCGCAGTGTTTGAGAGTCCGCCTGCCGATGCATGGGACACAGGTTCGTGCCCCAGTCTGGGAGGATCCCACATGCCATGGAGCAGCTGGGCCCGTGAGCCATGGCCACTGAGCCTGTGCGTCTGGAACCTGTGCTCCACAACGGGAGAGGCCACAAAGGTGAGAGGCCCGCATACTGCAAAACAAAGGATACTACTATGTGGTATTTAAGGAATATAAACCAAATTTGAGTAGGCTTTATATAATTTTCTACTTTAATATTGATAGATTCAAATTAACATTCATCAGAGGCCTTTTAAATGTATTTATTTACTTTAAATCATTTCTCCACAAAGAGTTATTGTACACTGCTTGTAGGTTAGACCTTCCATTATAGCTTGAGAATAAAAAAAAGATAAAAATAATAGATACTGTTATCAAAAAGTTCCCATGGCCATAATTAACAGAAAAATTGTATCTCAAAACACGTTTCCAAGAGTTTCAGAACATTACTTATTTAGCGTATTGATTATTAGATTATTTAATAAGTTAGTAGTGAAAATGGAGGCTGATAAGAATGGATAACACAAAACATAAAAAAATTAGTCAAAATGTAGGATTTAGCACCAGAAAGCAAGAATCACATTAAAGCACTGTTTCTTGGTTCGAGACTCAAAGTTAGACAAGAAGGAAGAGGGCAGGACACAACCATTAAAAGAATGACAAAATCATTAAGAACAAGATACAACATAAACTGGTTAGAACCAACTAGGGCCAAGATGATGTAAGATTCGACTTCCAGTAGACCTTGAGCTTCATTATATGCTCAGTGTAATATATTAGCATGCTAAATGACAAAGCCAGAGGTATCAGGACAGTTCTGAGACTAACCACAAAAAGACCAAAAAGTGGATGGTAGTCCAATTCCTTGAAATATTTGCCCCTTCCCCAAAATATTTGGGATAATCCTCCCACTCATTAGCCTAGGCTTACTCTTAAATTCTTTCCTGTGAGAAGCCAAGGACCCTCACTTGGCAACCTATCCCAGGGACTCACCCAAGACCTGGGACAGGACCATCCTTTCATTCCCTATTTGCTGAAACATCTTTTCTGGTGACCACAAAGGGACAGTCCCAGTGAATATAGAAAGGACCTCAAAGGGCACAATCTAAATTGGCTTATCAGGCTATGGCTTCCCTCTATGGAGGATGGTCTAGACTCCTCTCAAGCCTTGTATATTCTAGTAGCCCCTTAGGTAGTTGTTGACATTGCCTGTGGGATCTGGCAGGCAGACCAGTGCTCTGGCCATGAACGAGCTCAGTGAGCCCAAGGCTTTTCTCCCCTCAATCTTTCTCATTCTCCCCATTGCTCTGTCTCTTTGGACTTGAGAAGATCCACTGAGATGAAAACACAGACATCCAAATTAAGACTGCAGCAAATAATTGACAACTTGATCAGGTGAGTTTCCCCTCCAGGTCTCCACGAGCCGATTTCCTCTCCCCACATGTTTTTAGTCTCAGTCTGGTTCTGGGATGCCAAAATTGCATCATGGGGCCCAAATTGGGGGACTCCATGAGTCCTCCTCTAGATTTGCGGCACAGCACTCCCCAAGTGCTTTTGGGCCTTATGGCCTCATTACACCCCTGAGCAGAAGTTGTGGGCGAGCACCTCCCTCAATAGGGTCATAGTCCCTTCTCCCTCTAGCAAGCATTGAGGCTGTGCACCTTCCTAGTCCCAATCAGTCTTCCTCTTTATTTCAATCTGCTGTTGACTATGGCACCAAGATGGATGTCATGCTCCCTGTTAAGAGTCACATCTCATGGAGGTCTCAGACTTTATTAACACCTGAGCAGAGGTAGTGGTCAAACACCTTTCTCAGTGGGCTTATGGATCTCTCCTAGGAAGCATCATGACTATACACCTTCTTACCCTTTTTATCCCCAGAGATCTTCACCCTGGATATTGTACCCCTGAGTGAAAGTTGTGGGCAGGATCTTCCCTCACAGGAGCTATAGACTTTATGAACCCCTGAGTCTAGGTAGTGGTCTAGCACCTCTCTCAGTGGGTTTATAAATCTCTAGCCTAGGAAGTGTCGTGGCTGTACACCTTCTTGCCAACTCCTCTGTACTCTAGGAAGCGCCATGGCTATACATCTTCTTTCTTTGCTCTTGATTTCTTTTATAGCCTCCTCCACCTTCTTCTCTACTGACTTCTTAAACTGTCTACTGATCTTTGAGCCTCACTGCCAGCTTTGCCAACAGGTTGCCATGTTGCCTCTTTTACTTCTGTGAAGAAGTAGACCTCCTCAACATCACAAGGACCATATCCTGAGGGGAGCTTTTACCTTGTATTATTATCACTACCTTTTGGTGATCCAGACCTACCCTTCAGCTCTATTTGTTTCTCTTTTTCTTTTGCAGTGATAAAGGGGTAATCCATTTAGTTGACTCAGGGACTAGGTCTTCTCCCTCTCTAAAGGATTTAGGTCCTGGAACTCTGGTCGCTTTTTCTCCTTCTTATTTTTATTCCTCTCCTTGACTAATCCAAGAGGTCTCCTCAGGCTCACTGAATTGGCAGATTTTGAGTGCCTAGAGGGACCCCACTGTTGACACTGTGAGAGTACAAGGACGAATAACTACCATCTGGTCAGGATCCCTGAGACCCTTGTCTTGTCATGACATCATAACCAAAAGTGGAGGGGGAAGTTCCATACATCCAAATGTTCATGACCCTATTCCAAGATCCAGGTCTAAAGAACTCCTGTAGGGTATGCCTGTCTCATGCCCCTTCAAAGTACATTCCCTCACAGGAGCCCAATGATTTAAATGAGTCCATCTCCCCAAAGTCCACAATGAAGCTGAGAATGCCTACCCCAGCAAATTCTGAGGGAGACAGTCTCATGGACCAGCTACCCCTAAGGCCCCATCTGGGCAATTGAAGACCCCAGAAATCCATGAATTAGCTCATGGACTTGGCCTTTGGAGTATTCAACAATAAAAATAGGGATGAAGAGGAAAAATGATTCAGGAACAACAGTGAAAGGCACAAATATTGGTGGTAGTCCTAACTCCTGCACTACCTCAGGGTTACTCTCCCTTTTGGGGACTCATGGCAGTGATAGGATCAAGGAAGACTGGATCAGAGCCACTGTCCTGCCAAAAAGAGATCTAATTCAAATGTGACCAGGAGGGCCACTGGAAGGATGAATGCCACCTGTATGGGCAAAGTCTACTGACTCTACCCAATATACAAACAAGAGAGCCACTGGAAGTGGGACTGCCCCAGTCTCGAAGGGAACACAGGGTTTCCAAGGCAATAACAGCTAAGACCAAAGACTGACAAGACTCAGGACACCCCTTGGCTCCCAAAGGACACCTGGCCATTTCTCCTGAGAAAGCTAAGGTAATCCTTGATGTGGTAGGTAGGAAAGTTAGATGCAGCCTACACTGTGCTAACTGATTTCCCTGAACCCTTTTTCCCAGTTCTATATGATAATGGGAATCAATGGAAGGCCCCAAACCAAGCAATTCCCCACCTCAGCTGCTTGCTAGGAAATTTGACCTTTGCACATAATTTTCTGCTCATACCTGAGTGCCCCATTCCCTGCTGGGAAGGGACTACTTGCTTACTAATTTCCAGATAATAGTCTAATTTGAGACCCTCACAGAGAAAGCATCCACCAAGAAAAATGATTGCTCTTGACTGTGGGAACCTGCCTCGGTCCCTAATCAGAGGTGGTTTCCACTCCATAATGTTCCTCAAGTGAACCCTGCTCTCTGGAACACTGAGGTCCCTGATAGAGCTAGTATCTCTGGCAAGGCTACCTTTAAAACTGGGACCACTTGAGGCTGAAGGCAAGCCTCCTCAGATCAAAGTCCAAGCTGAGGGCCATAACTAAAGAACTTTTTAAACCCAGGGAGAATCCTCAAAAATGTTAATAAATTTCCAAAATGGGAGGCAACTGGTCTGACTAAATTAACCACAGCTGATATTCAGAACTTGTTAGGAATTGGGTGGGGATGCCTTCTCTGCTAAGCTGAATAAGAGAAAGTAAAGCATTCCAACATAGGTGAGTGGGTGTTTTAGTCCTTTGATATCATTGAGCTGACCACTCAATTCTTTGGGGGAGGGGGCAAGAACTGTCCTTGTTTTACAAATCTAGTCTTTTTAGCACCAGAGGTGTAGCTCCAGGAATAATCCATAGCTCACCATTTTATTTTATTTTATTTTATTTTTTACCATTTCTCAAACCTCCCCAACTTATCTTAAGAGGCTTGTAAGTATTGAGAAAACACAAAACAAAACAAAACTTTTTTTTCTGGCCTTAAGGGAACAAAGTCATCCTCCTAGGAAGAATTTGCCTCTCTCTTCCTATGCCTTTAAAATGCAAATATTATAACTGGTCCTCTCCAGGAACAATCATCTCCCAAGTCTTTTTGTAATGAAAATTTCAGAAAAGTGGGTAGGTAATTTAGAACTTTACTTGTCAAGAACAAACAGAAATCTTAAGTATCTTTCCCATAAATACTAGTAAAAATGATTTCACCATCTAGACAGGTGCCTTGATTTGTTTCATCTGCCAGAAATCCAATTGAATCCAACCTCTTTTGTAACTGATGGGTTTTACATTGTTGTACTTGACTCATGGCTGAAATTTTGGAACGGGAAATATGAGCTCTTTGTTTATGTATTTGTATGTATCTTATAATATTTCTGTTGTACCTAAGCTTACAGAAGGCCAAATAAGACCTTATATCTATTGATATATTTTGTCAACATGGGAAGTACAGTAAGCCACTACATATGAATAAGTTCTGTTTCAAGAGCACGTTTGTAAGTCAAATTTTTTCGTAAGTCCAACTAAGTTAACTTAGATACCCAACTAACACAATCAGCTATATAGTACTGTACTGTAATAGGTTTATAACACTTTTCACACAACAAACACAAAAATAAACCATTTTTAATCTTATAGTACAGTACCTTGAATATTACAGTAGTATGGTGCAACAGCTGGCATACAGGGGCTGGGTTTGAGTGAACAGGCAAGAAGAATTACTGACTGGAGAAAGGAGAAGATGTAGGAGATGGTAGATCTGAAGGATCATTAGCAATAGGAGATGGAGGGCAAATTGCAATTTCACTCACACCTGACGTTAATGGAATGCACGTTCGCATCTTAGAAAGTTTACAACTTGAAGGTTCATATGTTGGGGACTTACTGTAAATGTAAATGAGATAAGAGATTTTAGGTAAACTCTATAAGAATAATTATATTTTTGGAATGTCTATCTAAAATAGTCTCTCCAGATTTTGGTAACTTTAAACTAAGTTAAATGGTGGTAAATTATCGACTATCTGGGTCATTTCAAATAGGATAAAATGTTGGAATATTAATTACTGGGTGGGTCTAAGTTTGTCTACCTTTGTCTTCTTAGGAGAGGAAAATAAAACATAAGTTTTCCAGTCAGGAAATGTTGTTATGACAAACAGTTTACAGTTATTTGCTGCTTGCTAGAGATCAAGGTTTTTAAGGATTAAAAGTATAACATGGGTAATTAAAGCTACTAAAAATAAGAAGTATTTCAGTATGCCAGGGAAGTAAGATATGTTTTCAGTAAAAGAAGGTATAAGGAATGGAATGTATTTGTTAAAGGGAAAAGAGAGTTATTTGTCCTGGAGCTGATTTTTTCATAATGAAAAAGAAAATAAGGGACAAAACAATATGGATACAGAAAGTTGTAGAAGGTTTGTGGAAAAGGAACTCTGAGGTATCTCAGAGAGATATTAAATTAATTAGGATTGTTTGGTATGTTAAATTACATGGGAAACCTTGTCAAATAAGTGATAGGCCTTGTCAGATTATACTGTGGGTAAATGTTATTAATATAGACATTTTAGAAATTATATGACATTTCTAAAAGTTGGATATGTCCTGGTATATAAGGTTACCAGTCATTATTCTAGTTATTGTCTAAAATTGTTTTGTGTCACAGCAGTAATCAAGTTTGCCAGTTACATTGTAATCAAGTGTTTAACCATGACATTTTAAATCTTGTCATTTATAGACAGTTATTGTTATATTCTGATGCTGTTGCAAGTGCTTCATCTTCAAGAAGATTCATAGGAAGTTTATGGGAGCAATTACAACAGTTCCACATCAAGATGATTGGCTATGCAAGGATTCCAGAATTCCATCACTTACCACCCTCTGATTTAAAACAAGAAGCCCTCCTGCCCCTGGGACCCCTAGATCAGGCATCCAGAGATTTTTACTCCCTGACAGGCAGGGTCAATGCCCCTACTCAGCTCTGAAACAGCTACAGAAGACAGACAATCACCCCTTGCTTCCCATAAGATTATGGAAATAAAATCTCTGTGAGGTAATGAAGGAAAGAAGGGGGCAGGTACAGCCATTAAAAAATGATACAACCATTAATTACAGTATATGACATAAACTGGTTAGAACTAACTAGGCCTAAGATGGTGGAAGATTTGACTTCCAGTAGAACTTGAACCTTTTTATACGCTCATTGTAATACATTAGCATGCTAGATGACACATCCACAGGCACCATGACAGTTCCAAGGCTCACCATAAAAGGCCAAAAAGTGGGCAGTGGCCCATTTCCTATAAATATCCATCCTTTCCCCAAATCAGTTG